>NC_053022.1:375309020-375575019 GCF_003073215.2 Triticum urartu | reverse complement strand
TAAGCATCTTGCCAGCATTATGGGTACCCAGGATATTTTTTCTTGAGATCTTCTGAAGTGGTTTCAGTTCTGGATTTGTTTTGCTGCGGCGTTTATTTGCGCTGGTCGCCAACTTTGACAACCAGTGTATATGATATGCTGCTTTGTTCCCTATATTTGCACTGGTGGCGAACTTTGATGCCCAGTGGATGTAATATGTGTAATAGCCGTGATAGCCTAGCGTTAGTTGCTTGCTTATTTATTTCCTTGTTGTCTTGTTTATTTGTTTGCTTATAGTCATTGCAGTTCTTTTTGCACGATTAGCTAGTGGCTACAATAACCTATTTTCTAAAACTAGGCCACAATAACCATGGGCTAATATTTACTGTAGTGACACTGGGCCTCCTACTGGCCGTAGAAATAGTGGGCCTTCCACGGGCCGTAGAAACAATGGGCCTTCTGTGGGCCGTATCATCAATGGGCCTTATACGGGCCGTATGATCGATTGGCCAAACAGACTGCATTATGGCCGTAAACGGGCAAGAGTTGGAATTGTCCGTTCATGGGCCGACCATAATGGGCCATCGTTAATAGGCCGTATTTGATGACGCTATGAAAACGGCCCAACGTATTAATGGACCACATACGGGCCGACTGTAACCACGGGCTGAATTTGACCCACAAGCAGAAAATGACAGTAACGGGCCGTAAGTAAACGAATGCTGGAAATGACCCAAGAATAAATGGGCTCTAAGAAGGCTGAAAGATAACATGGGCTGGAAACGGCCCAACAGAATAACGGGTTGTTAATGGGTATAAAGTGATACACTGTTCATTACGGGCCAGTTTCACCACGGCTGTTAATGGGTGTAAAGTGATACACTGTTCATTACGGGCCAGTTTCACCACGGGCCGTTAATAGGCCAAGAGTTACATAGGGCCTCATATGGGCCGAAAGATGTCATGGGCCATACATGGGCCAGAAGTGAAAACGGGTTGGAATCATATTGGGTGGCCCAAATAATGCTACTGGGCCTAATTCAGATAGGGCGTAACGGGCCTTGGGTTAGCGGGCTGTAAATGGGCTATATGCGAACAGGCTGTTAACAGGCTTTACATGGGCCGGCCCGCCACCTTTTGACCAAGTCAAACGGGCCGACCTATTCACAGGAATGGGCCTCTGTTGGGCCGTGCCACGTGTCGACGTATCATAGGCGCCTTCTGTCCAATGAGTGGATGACATCTGTCCCAACGATGAGCCGACACGTGTTTCCTCCAGCCAATGATGATTTTACACATGGAAATCCCCATTGGTCGGGGCTGTTAACGGGTTATCGGATCCAAAACCCGACCCGATAGCTTAACGGCGTTCCGTTACGGTGGATGCCATGTGTCGATCACCCTTGACGAAAGCACTTCTGTGACGTGGGATTTATCGTCATGGAAGTGGACACTTCCGTGATGATAATTTTGGTAATGTCATGGAACACTTCTACAATAGCACAGGTATGACTATCTTGATTCTGTCATATAATCGTCATGGATGTACATGCATGACAGAAAATGCAACCTACTGTGACAAACACGTATCATCACGGAAGTGTATTTTTTTGTAGTGGAAGGTGGTTCTTAGGGTCTTTAGAACAACAAGTACAATCATATATTTCACATAAATTCCAAGCATAGCATTGCAAACGATGAATTTGATCCAGTAAAAGTTTCCCTTTTTAGATATGCGGTGTCGCACATAACAAGCATGCTCATCTAAAGATTTTCCCTCAACTAAGCTAGTTGGGGTTTCAGCACGAGCACATAGGGATTGAAGATGATCCAAGTAAAAAGCTTCAGGAGTGTGATAGATTTTGACTGGTTCTTCAACCATTGGTGTAGTAGGTACAACTAATTTTTTGGTATTTTGCATTTCCTACCCATAACTAAAGATTAAAAAAAGAGCACAAAATAAAAACTACTTAGTGACAAAGCAAACAAGCACACACGGGAATATTCACCCCACGCTATAACTTCCCCGACAACGGCGCCAGAAAAAGGTCTTGATAACCCACAAGTATAGGGGATCAATTGTATCCTCTTTCGATAAGTAAGAGTGTCGAACCGAACGAGGAGCTAAAGGTACAACAAATATTCCTTCAGGTTCTATCGACCATCGATACAACTCTACGCACGCTTAACGTTCGCTTTACCTAGAACAAGTATGAAACTAGATGCACTTTGTAGGTGTTTTTGGATAGGTTTGCAAGATAATAAAGAGTGCGTAAATAAAAAGTAGGGGCTGTTTAGATAAATAAACAATAAAGTTAGTATAGCGAGTGTGGAAAAGTGGTGGTAGGAGTTGCGAAATTGTCCCTAAGCAATTGACTACGTTACTAGACCGATAGCAAGTTTCATGTGGGAGAGGCCACTGCTAGCATGTCATCCCTGACTTGGAATTCTATGCACTTATGGTTGGAACTATTAGCAAGCATCCGCAACTACTAACGTTCATTAAGGTAAAACCCAACCATAGCATTACGATATATTGGTCCCCCTTCAATCCCGTATGCATCAATTTCTATGCTAGCTTGAAGCTTCTGTCACTCTTGCCCTCCAATACATAGTCCTATCAACATACAACTAACCCTATGGTGTGATCCACGCGCGCGCTCATATTATGGGCACCAAAGGACAGCAACATAAACACAAGAAAATTAAATCAATCATAGCAATTCACCAATTACCGATAGGACAACGAAAATCTACTCAGACATCATAGGATGGCAACACATCATTGGATAATAATATGGAGCATAAAGCACCATGTTCAAGGAGAGGGTACAGCGGGTTGTGGGAGAGTGGACCACTGTAGATATATGGGGGAAGGTGATGAAGATGTTGGTGAAGATGACAGAGGTGTTGGTGTAGATCGTCGTCACAGGATGATGGCCCCGGCGGCGTTTCGGCGCCACAGGGAGAGAGGGGGAGATGGCCCCCCTTCTTCTTGTTGTTCCTTGACCTTCTCCCTAGATGGGAGAAAGGTTTCCCCTCTGGTCCATGGCCTCCATGGCGGCGGAGGGGCGTGAGCCCCTCCGAGATTGGATCTATCTCTTTGTCTCTCTCTCTGTTTCTACGTTTCTGATTCTACCCTTTCACCATTTTTCTTAAATTCCCGGAGATACATAACTCCGATTGGGCTGAAATTTGGACACGATTTTTATCCAGTTATTAGCTTTCTTGCGGCAAAAGAAGGGCACCAAACGCCTTACAGGGTGGCCATGAGGGCCCAGGGCGCGCCCCCTGCCTCGTGGCCCCCTCGGGCATCGTCTCGCATTGATTCTTCTTCCCAAAAATCACATATATTCCAAAAAAATCTCCGTCAGTTTTTATCCCGTTTGGACTCCGTTTGACATGGATTTTCTGCGAAACAAAAAACATGCAACAAACAGGAATTGGCACTAGGCATTGGATCAATATGTTAGTCCCAAAAATAGTATAAAAAGTTGTCAAAAGTATATGAAAGTTGTATAATATTGGCATGGAACAATCAAAAATTATAGATACAACAGAGACATATCAAAGTCCAGGTCAAGATTGAGCTGGATCTGCTTCCTCTCGAATTCAGCAAATTGGGATATGAGCTCACAGGATTTCTGAAGTCAGTAAATAAGATATATCAGTTGACAGAATCAAAGATTATTTGCTCCCAGGTGATGAAAAGAGTTCTAAGACTACTACAGAATCAAACATTCAACAGTAGTCTCGAGGACTACACCCAGTTGGTGCACTTGGCGTTCCCCCACTGGTTTGGTTCGGTACTCGACTTGATCAGTCTGGTTGACCAAAAAAAGAAAAGAAAAAGGAAAGAGAGAGAAGTAACAACAATATTGGATCTCAGACCACCGCCGACTGACCACAGTCGACCGCGGTCTCGGGGACTACACCTAGTGGGTGCACTTGGCGTGCCCCCACTGGTTTAAGATTTCACTCGGCAGGATCCGTTCGATACCGAGTGGATTTATTATCAACAAAGATCTAAGACCCCCACCGATTCAAACATTTGACGACGGTCTCGGGGACTACACCCAGTGGATGCACTCTGCGTGCCCCCACTGATTCGAAAGTTCACTCGACATCGACTCAAGTGGAGAAGATTGTAAAGTAAAAGAATGCACCCAGTGGGTGAACAGATGCACACGAAGTTTGAATTTTTTTGAAAACGCTCATCCACGGACATCTTACGAGTAAGAAAGCAGCAGTTCTCTAGTATCAAGTTAAAAGATCAGTCGGAAATCAACTAACCTGGACGTTGGCCTGGGGAGCTGCACTAGCGTCATAGGCGGCTTGGCTGGTCTCATGCACCGTCTTCATCCGCTCCATAATCAGGCCTGCTTGGCGTATAGCTTCTCTAGCAGCGCTCGCCTGATCCTCCGGGACATGATGGGTGACGAACAGCAGAGACGGTGGAACAGTCACAGCAATCTGAGGGTCTGAAGTATGGAGTTGAACAGATGAAGCAAGATCTTGGGCAGTCGACGCTGATGGATGTTCGGTCGACACAGGATCGACAAAAGTGACAGAGGCCCGATTGAGGTCTCCAGTCGGTTGGATCACCCGTTTGGGCATTGATGTCGTCTGAGCTGTCTTGCCGGTCGTTGCCTTCTTGCCCGAGCTCCTACTTCTCCTTCCCATGGGCCTCAGAGGCACATCTTCATCGTCGTCTGGAAGTTCAATCACATGTTGCGGCACTGCAAAAGTTTCGACCGTAATATATCAGTCGACCTGCAAATCAATTGACAAAGTGGAGGCAAGATGGCAGAGTCACACCTGCTTTGGAGGTGGCCGCATCTTCCATTTCCGCATCATCCTCGTTCCTATAAATATCCACAGAAGTCCCAGAAGTAGCAGCACTGCAAGTTCCCGAACTCACTCGGTCAAGCAACAAAGCGAGTCGATGGCTACTTAAGAAGTTCTTGAATAACAGGAGAAAAGAAAACACTTACCCGGAGGCGATAGGAACGTCGATCTTGATCTTGGGCAGGGTCTTCCGAGGCTTAGGAGCCGCAATCTTGGGTTGCTTCGGCACCTTCTCAGTCAGAACGGGGGAGGGAGTCCGAGTGTGCTTCGAGGTCTACGCGGCTGCCTTGCCACGGATGCTCGTGAGGTCATGGGTCTTCTTGGAATGCCTTTCAGTGCGGGGTGGAGATTCGACCTCCTCGTCGTCGCTTGAGTCCTCACTCTCCTCCTCGTCCTCGTCATTGGATTTCCAATCGCCACTTTCGCCCCCACTCGCCTCTCCCTCATGGTCCTGCTCTCCATTGGGCATTGAGTATGTATCAGTGTAAATCTGCAAGGCAAAGAATAACATAGACATCAGTCGGGCACGAAGACAGTTGCAAATCAGAATGAAGAAACACTCGACAGTAAAGGACAGACCTTTTCAGGTTCATGGCCAGCGCAGAATGGTTGGACTCTTCTGGACCCCCATGGGTTATCTTTGTTTCCAGTGATGCCCTACAACCACAACTCCACTGTCTCTTCGGTGACCTCCTCCGTGTGGACCCGAGTGGTGTCCTCAATGCCCAAGTACATCCACATAGGTTGATTGCGGGCCTGGAGTGGCTGGACGCGTCGACTGAGAAACACTTCCAGCAAGTCCATACCAGTCACGCCGTCTCAAACTAATTGGACTACTCGCTCCATCAGCATGTTCACCTCTGCTCTCTCTGCTGGAGTTACTTTCAAAGAAGTGGGTTGTTGGACTCGCACCGGTCGACTGACCAGGAGTCGGTTCGTCCTTGCAGTAGAACCAGGTCGACTGCCACCCTCTAACTGACTCGGGAAGGATCACAGCTGGAAAAGCACTGTCGGTGTCAAAACCGGCGGATCTCAGGTAGGGGGTCCCGAACTGTGCGTCTCAGGCGGATGGTAACAGGAGGCAGGGGACACGATGTTTACCCAGGTTCGGGCCCTCTTGATGGAGGTAATACCCTACGTCCTGCTTGATTGTTCTTGATGATATGAGTATTACAAGAGTTGATCTACCACAAGATCAAAGAGGCTAAACCCTAGAAGCTAGCCTATGGTATGATTGTCTGTTGTTCAATGGACTAAAACCCTCCGGTTTATATAGACACCGGAGAAGGCTAGGGTTACACAAGGTCGGCTACAAAGGAGGAGATATACATATCCGTATTGCCTAGCTTGCCTTCCACACCAAGTAGAGTCTCATCCGGACACGGGACGAAGTCTTCAATCTCATATCTTCATAGTCCAACAGTCCGGCCAAAGGATATAGTCTGGCTGTCTGGAGACCCCCTAATCCAGGACTCCCTCAGTAGCCCCTGAACCAGGCTTCAATGACGATGAGTCCGGCGCACAGTGTTGTCTTCGGCATTGCAAGGCGGGTTCCTCCTCCAAATACACCATGGAAGAGTTTGAATACAAGGACAGTGTCCGACCCTGCAAAATAAGTTCCACATACCACTGTAGAGAGAATAATATTTCCACAAATCTAATCTGCTGACACATTTTGATAGCATGACATCACGCCATGCCCCGGTCATTATTCGAATCATTTTTCTCAACCAGCTCCGCACATAACGCGAGGCAGTTTTCTTGACATGTCTTGTCAAAGCAGAGATCGTGTCCCCCTTATCACGGGATTCTCATCAATACAAACGTGGGTAACCAAACCGCCTGTTGGTATGACTCCTAGATCTTAGGAAAGTCCCAAACGGCCACGAGGAGGACGCCTGATATTCACCCTCTTTATAAAGGGGACAAGGCTTTTTCTTTTTTCCCTCCCGCGCTCAATCGAATCCTTCCCCCGCCTCGAGTTCTAACACCCAAAGCTTAGGTCAGGTGCTTCGGACCTTCAAATATGTCCGGATCCAACCTTCAAGGTCGGTGGATGCCTTCCTCTGTCTTAGAGGAGGACATCAAGAAGTTGAGAGAGGCCAGATATCTGATCGCCAAAATTTCGCATAGGCTGCCCGCCCGAGGGCAGGTCGTCCCTACTCTCGAACCCAACGAGAGCGTTGTGTTCGTCTCCCACTTCCTCCGAGGACTAGGCCTCGCTCTGGATCCCTTTGTTAGGGGTCTTATGTTCTATTATGGGCTGGATTTTCACGATCTGGCCCCAGATTCCCTTCTTCACATCTCGTCATTTATTGTCGTATGTGAGGCCTTCCTCCGCATTACCCCTCACTTCGGCCTGTGGCTCAAGACCTTCGATGTGAAGCCGAAGATGATCGAGGGGCAGCAGGCAGCGTGCGGAGGTGATTTAATAAGCAAAATCCCTGACGCTCCATAGCCAGAGGGTTCCTTTCCAGAGGTGTCCGGATTGTGGCAGCGGGAGTGGTTTTATGTCACAGCTCCCCGAAGTGCCAAGTGGGTAGCTTCCCCCACCTTTCGCTCGGGCCCCCCACCACAACTGATGTCAGGGGTCAGCAGGGGGCTGAGCTGGCGTCCAGCAAAGGACGTGACAATACTGCAGAGCCGCATCCGAGATCTCTTTGAGAGAGATTTCAGTCTAGTTATGGTAATGCAAGTTATGCTAGTTCGTCGAATCCAGCCTTGCAAACACCGGCCCCTCCGCATGTGGGAATTGAACCCGGACGGACCGCGAGCTATTCAGCATTTCCTCGGCATAACGCTCAACGAGATGTACAAATCATTCTTCGGACCCCAAATATAGTGGAAATATCCTACCTTACTTCAGAAGACAATAACTGATGCTTATAAATTGTAGTCCGGATCGTAGCCCTTCCCAACAGAGTTCATCTTCGGGGGATCTTCTTCCGGAGATGATGGAGAGCGAAACGCCTCCCCCGGACACCCGGCCTCATGAAGCGGGCGACCTTGATGTGTCGTCGCGAAGGATATCTCCGGATCCACTAAGGCCAGAGGATAACCCTTTGGCTGCCCGGAATCCCCAGTATCTGGCTCCTAAGGAGAGCAACAGCAAGGGTCCGTATAGTGTGCGGTCGGACGCGCTGAAGGATCTTCTGGGGCAAGCGGTCATCTCGGAAGCATCGTACGCTAATGGGTACGGTAATTGAAAGGATTTCATCCGCTGAAAACGGTTTGCATGAAGCCTTTATGAGTCTGCTGAAAGGCTTCGAGGTACGTGAAATAATGTATGTTTTTAATAGTACCGCACACGTCAGGTGTGCCCTATGTACATAGTAGCCCCTGAGACTCTGGTTGTCATCAAAAATGGCGGCAAACAGAGGCTCATAGTCCCAGGTAATAACCAGACCGCCTTTATGTGCAGGTGGCTGAAGCACCGGTGGCTAGCCGGACTGATGGGTTTGCCGAGATAAAGCGGCAACTTGATGCGGCAGATGCCGACATCGTGCTTGTCATCAAGTGGCTTGACGAGGCACAGGGTGAGTGATTTCTTTGGTGATCGTCACATAATGAGAGTAGCATGATGCCAGTATCTTTAATATGTTATGACTGCAGATGGAGCTACCACCGTGGAGACCCTTCGGGCAGAGCTTGCCCGAGCCAAGGAGCAAGCAAGGAGTAGCAATGTGGCCGCTCTAAAGGCGGCCGAAGAGTTAAGGGCCGAACAGGCCGCGCATTGCGAGAGCAAGGAAAAAATAGCCAAGATGGCTGTAGAGTTAAAAGATGCCGCTGACCGTTACCAGCTTCTGGAAGAAGAAAACCGGCCGAAGGCGACGGGCCTGGAGAAGGCCCTGGTGGCTGCCAATGAAGCCCGCTCCAAAATTAGAGCGACGAAGGAGGAGCTGAATCAAGCTGTAGATATCATGTCTGGGAAGCCATTCTTGTTGCGGACTAGGTTCGGTGATCCGAAGTATGCACCTCTGGACCGGCTATGGAGTTTTGCGGACGCCTACATGGATTTGGCTGCATGTGCTACTGATGCGGCCGAGTACTTCAAGGATCAGAAAGGTCGCGATGTGGAAAGCCTATTCTGGTCATAGTTTCACGCTCCAGTCCGTCCGCTGCTGTTGAATGAGCAATTGGCCAAGTGGGCCGAGCTCCATAGGTTGTCCGGAATTGCCATGAGGTTCGTTGTGGATCACCTGTGGCCGGGAGGGCCAAGGCCAAATAGCTAATTTAGTTTAGTGCAACAATTCCTTGGTGTTGTGCCACGCATCGATGCTGTAAAGAGATCAGCGTGCATAGAGGGTGCGCGAATGGCCCTTGCCCGTGTCAAGACATACTGGGCGGAGATGGAGGCCACCACTATTGCGACACAGGGTTCGACCGTAGGCCGAGTGGCTGCCGAGCACTACTTTGAAGAAGTTCTTGAAGGCGCTCGTTCGATAGAGGCTCAGTGCTCGAAGAATATTATGTTCTAGTGACATGTATTCCCATTGTAAAAACAATGTTTTACTGAATTATCAAGGCTGTATTTATACTTTTGCCCAAAAGTACTATGATGCCTCCTGTGCGGCCGTTTATGTATATATGTATATAACCTGAAAGTTTGCAGTCGTCGGCTTCCGCCCCCACGCTTATGATGCAGGGGTGTTCGCAAAAAATGCATATCCACACTTGATCCAACGTCTTGGTCCGTTAAGGAGGTGATAGCGCAGCGAACGAGGCAATCGGACTATATTGCTTTAACACTTTCACTTAGCCATAGGAGTTTGACAGTGGGGCTACTATATAGCCTCTGGTACTTCTGCGCTCGTCCGAATACGGGGCGCGTACGTAGATGACCAGGAAACGGCCCTTCGTTAATGCGGAGGAATCCTGAAGATTCCGATGAGTCATCGACTGGTTGACCAGTCTCTCGCTATATCATGATAGTCAGTTTTCGGCTTCTCTACTGAGGTGCTCATCCGGATGAACCAGGGCACAATCGCAGTAGTTCTCCCAGTGCTACCTTAGCCGATATAACGGAACGTAAGGTACCAAAACATGGGAGCCGGGCAAACCCAACATTTGACCAAAGACATGATTCGGAGCTGATGCATATAGGGCCAAACTCGCGACGCCGAACACTCCCTAAGGTGTTCGGTCTTTATAACATATACCGGGCTAAACAATGCCCTTAATAAGAAACCCCATGTGTCCGGGTACGTGCAAAATCCTGGCTTGGCCACATGCCAATAACGCCAGCATCCTTCTCGGTTGTGTGGAGTATCTTGAGGATATGAGAAACAAGAGACAGTAAAAAAGGTTTACGCAGGGTCTTAATCTAAAAAGAAACCTTTGGGCGGGTCCCTGCTGCACGTCTGCGCCTGTATCTCCGTTGTGCCGTGTCCTGGACGGGTGTAGCACGATTTTCATCTGCAAAAGGAAAGAACTTAGGTGAAAGTTTCCATGCCAAAAAGAAGAGTTGGTTATTATCAATGAACTATCAAAATTCAAGAGAAGCCAAGTTGAGCCGGGCTGGCCCTGATTACACGCGGGAAGCCCCTGGTATCGTTTATGAGGGTTTGATCATCAAACCAATCTCATGTATATATGATGGAACGCCCGATTCATTTGACCGTGTCCGTGGTCTTGACGACCTGCCATTTTTCTGGTTGGTGAGGCAGTCTAGTTTGTGGCTGCTAGAGCCGCCGCATCCTCTTCCGTACATGGGAAATTTTCGGTATTTCCGCTAACCGAGATGATGCCACGTGGACCGGGCAACTTAAGCTTGAGAAAAGCATAGTGCGGTATTGCGTTAAAACGAGCGAAAGTCGCTCTTCCGAGTAGTGCTTGATAGCCGCTTCGGAATGGGGCGATGTGAAAAGTTAACCTTTCGCTTCGGAAGTTATCGGGAGAACCGAATACCACCTCTAGTAGTAGAGAGCCCGTACAGCGGGCCTCTTGGCCTGGTATTACTCCCTTGAAGGTAGTATTACTGTGGCTTACTTGTGTCGGGTCTATCCCCATTTTGCGGACTGTGTCCTGATATATCAGATTTAGATCATTGCCGTCGTCCATGAGGACTCGTGTGAAATGGTACCTATTTATTATTGGGTCTAACACCAGGGCCGTCAGTCCTTCGTGTCGGACATTTGTCTCGTGATCCCTACGATCAAAAGTGATCGGGCAGGTCAACCAGGGGTTGAACCTAGGGGTGACGGGCTCTATGGCGCGGGTGCCTCGGAGTGTATGCTTGCTTCTCCTCTTTGTCACATGGATCACGTTTATTGTTTTAACCTCTGGTGGGAACTTTTTCTGTCCTCCGGTGCTTTGTTGGCGAGGCTCATCTTCGTCTTCGCTTGGTGTCTCTTCCCCTTTGTGTTCGGTGTTTAGCTTAACGGCCTTCTTGAAGACCCAACATTCTCTGTGGGTATGATTTGCAGGTTTGTCTAGGGTGTTGTGAATCTGACAGAGTTTGTCAAGAATTTTGTTTAGGCCAGATTGTCCTTCTCTGCTGCCTTTGAAAGGCTTTTTCCGCTGACCTGGTCGGGAGCCCCTGAATCCGGCGTTTACCGCCGTGTTATCTGGGCTACCTTCTTTATTTTGACGCATGTTTTTGTTGCGTCGTGGTTTACCATTGCCATCCCTGACTTCAGATGTGCTTGGGTCGCTGGTGCTGCTACGGGCCAACCAACTATCCTCGCCCACACAAAAGCGGGTCATGAGGCTTGTTATGGCTGCCATTGTTCTCGGTTTTTCTTGACCGAGGTGTCTGGTGAGACATTCGTCTCAGACGCTGTGTTTAAAAGCTGCTAAGGCTTCGGCGTCCGGACAGTCGACGATTTGGTTCTTCTTGGTGAGGAACCTGTTCCAAAGCATCGGGCGGACTCTCTAGACTGTTGGATTATATGACTTAAATCGTCTGCATCCTGAGGTAGGACATAAGTCCCTTGAAAATTGGCCTGAAAAGCGTCCTTGAGCTCCTCCCAACTTCCAATTGAGTTTTCGGGGAGGCTTTTCAGCCAGTGCCGAGCTGGCCCTTTAAGCTTGAGGGGCAAGTATTCAATGGCATGGAGATCGTCTCCACGAGCCATATGAATATGGAGGATGAAGTCCTCTATCCAGACTCCAGGGTCTGTGGTTCCATCGTACGCCTCTATGTTCACCGGTTTGAATCCCTCTAGGAATTCATGGTCCAGCACCTCATCAGTGAAACATAAGGGGTGTGCGGCACCCCTGTACTGGGATGCGCCATGGTGTTCGAACGTCGGATCCGTACTATGTTTGCCATTTGCATCTTGATCGTGCTCTGCCACCGGGGTGGTGCAGTCGTCGTTTCTTCTAGAGCCGACTGGACTATTGTTTCCTCTTGCGTTGTTTTTGCTATGGTGAGACTTAGAACGGCGTCACTGACGTCAGCGCCTGGGTTACTTGGAGGGGGCATCCTCTACTGTCTCTTTGCCATTGCCCTCTCTGGGTGTATCCACCATGTATACATCATGTGATGAAGTGGCGGTCCAGCACCCTGTGGGCGGTGGTTCTTGTTCGTCTCCTGCATTGTCGTCCATACCGTCGATGTCTTCGGGGTCGAAGTCGAGCATGTCGGTTAAGTCGTCGTTAGTGGCTACTAAGTGGGTGGTGGGTGGGTCGTGAATTTCTTCGTCGTCCACATCCCACTCTAGCCGGACATAGTTCGGCCAAGGTTCTCCTGACATGGAGAGGGACCTTAATGAATTTAGCACATCTCCAAAAGGTGAGTGCTGAAAGATATCTGCGGAGGTGAACTCCATGATCGGCGCCAGTCAGACTCGACGAGCACGGAGGTGAGCGGCTCGGAGTCCGTGGCCGGAGACGAATCCAGTGGTTCGGCGACACGGCTCTCGTAAGGGGTGAAGTCAGTATCCATCTCTATCGCCACTAAGAGTGCGGCCTCCATGGCGGGGTCCATCCCTCCTCTCTCGGATGGCGCGACTTGCTCCGGATTGATGGCCGGAGTAGTTGCGGATGCGATCTCCCGAACATTGTCCGACTGTGCGGCGCGTCCGACATGGGCTCGAATCTTTCGTAGATCAAGTCTCCATGGATGTCGGTCTTGTAGTTCAAGTTTCCAAATCTGACCTGATGGCCAGGGGCATAGCTCTCGATCTGCTCCAGATGGCCAAGCGAATTGGCCCGTAGTGCAAAGCCGCCAAATACGAAGATCTGTCCGGGGAGGAAAGCCTCACCCAGGACCGCATCGCTAGCGATGATCGAAGGAGCCATCAAGCCTTATGGTGACGACACAGTGGAACTCTCAATGAAAGCACCAATGTCAGTGTCAAAACATCTGGATACCTAGACCTCCACACATCTAGATCACATGAGTCTTCTCATCATTTGGATTAGCTTTTTTCACAGACTGAGAGCGACAAGTGAGGATGTGTTTGAAGAGACCCCAATGCGGTCGACAGCCCAAGAAATTTTCACACATGGAAACGAACTCAGCGAGGTACGTGATGGTGTTGGGGGTAAAGTGATGAAGTTGGGCTCCAAAGAAATTCCAAAAACCTCGGAAGGAAGGATGGGGGCAGAGAGCAAGCACGGTCAACGTGAGTCGCGAGGAGGACACAGTCACCCTCCTGCGGCTGCGGCTCGGTCTAGTTACCAGGAAGCCTCCAAGATTCATGGGCAATCAAGCCCCCTGCGGCCAGATCCTCCACATCCTCCAGCTGAATCGTGGAGCGAATCCAGTTGCCCTGGATCAAGCCGGGCGGCAGGCCGAACCTCGAGGAAGATCCCCCCCGACTTGTCTTCTTTCCATTTGGCTTCCCCTCCGCCATTGCCGTCGCCTTCTTGGTGCGCTCCAGAGCCGCCATCTTGTCCTTCCCTATCGCCGTGGACTGCTCATGGGTGATGCGGAGGTGTTGAGAGCGGCGGAAGACGAGGTGAAGAAACAGAGGAAGGAGAAGGAGAATGGGATGCGTTGTGCAGACGCACCGGCCGCGGAGCCTTTTATTTGCCCGTTTCTGAGTGGCTGACATGCGGGCCCGAGAAATCCTGTCAAATCCTGCAATAGTCGCGTGCTCGGTACATGGCGAAAAAGGCAGTGCAGAGATCGAGGCACCCCAACCTAATCCGTCCCGATTACTGCGGCGCTCTCCGTCCCGCGCGCTTCCCCAAATTTCGAATCCCGTGAGATCTGGGAATGGCAGTGAAATCAGTCATGCCAAAGGTGTTGTTCTACTCCAATACTCGAAGCATTCCAGAATGAGTTCACTCGAGAAATTATGAATGGATCAAGGCGACTGAAAATAAAGTTGAAGTTCCAACGTGGTTCGCCAACCCAAGCAAGATGCCTCTGAAGCATAAAAATTGGGTTAGAACCATCTCCAACTTCTTCTCCCCTTAGACCTAGATCCATTTGGGGGCTAATGACGATGACATGTACCTAGGGTAGGGTAATAGGCCTGACCTAGACGCCCTTCCCAAGGACACTACCCAAAGATCAACAGCATTCAAAGCACAACATTTTCCACCTACTAGAATCTCCTCAGAGTGCAACCCACTCGACCAATAATTCCACTCGGATAACCTAATTCCATTCGACCAGTGTATCACGATTCGACCGTACAAGAAACCACTCGGAATACAGAAGAACTAAAGTCACTCAGGATGGCAACGGTCAGGCGTTCACTCTGTAGTGTTAGTGATCATTTATATGTATTTATTACTGGCGTTACCAGTAATGCCTCACCTTTATGTACATTGAACTCCTTGTAACGTGGACTGGCTGGAGTCCTGGCGCACTCTATATAAGCCACCTCCCTCCACTGAGACAAGGGTTCACACCCCTTGTAACTTCACACATAATCCAGTCGACTGCCTCAGGGCACCGAGACGTAGGGCTATTACTTCCTCCGAGAAGGACCTGAACTCATAAATCTTGCGTGCACAACCTCATCGTAGCTAGGATCTTGCCTCCTCCTACGTACCCCCCTTTCTACTGTCAGACTTAGGACCATGATAGTTAACTCATCACATGTTAGCGACTCTTGGGTGGGATAGTTTTGTTTGGTGGGTTTGGGGCAACTTGCTCCAATTTAACCCTCATGTTTGGATACTTTAGGGCTATTTGAGCCCCAACTAGCTCAAACTAACTATAACCCATGGATCCAAACACGGCCAAAGTTAGTCTCGGAAAACGCATTAAGCCCTATATACATGGACAGACGGAGTACATGATACTAGCAAATGCTCACCATTAGTTGTAGTTCATTGGTTGGTTTCGTTTTTTGATTCAGTTGCTGTGCTGCTACCATCCAATATTTGCATGTGGTTGTTTCTAGAATAAAAAAAGGAGGTACGCTTACTGTGGGAAAGGTGAAGTGATGGTTGCTTCGCCCGAGCAACTTACTACTCTAGGAATATGGGAGTACCAGCGGATTCAACAAACAGAGAAATGATGGTTGCTTCGTCCGAGCAACTCACTGTGGCGAAGGTGGGGCCCTGTGATTTGACTACTCAGTAGTCATTACTACTGCGGCGCAACGACCAGGTGAATCTTTCCGTACAGTTGTGCACTCAATATTGTTGCATGGCAGGTGGAGCCGGATGAAGGATGCCCCACATGTCGGCGAAACGAAGTTGAATTGTTTCTCGCATTGCTATCAATCCTTCAGGATTTGTTTATATGTACGCATAATTTTAATGAAATTGTATTGTGATACTATGGAGGTTTCAACTTTGGTTCCCGCAGGAAAAAGAAGGTTTCAACTTAGGATTCATGTGTCCTCTTGCCTCAAGATTATCTTGTTACAACATTCCATCAAATACAAATGAAACTACCATGGCTGCTAATGCATCTCAATGGTTCACAGATCAGCGCCAATATCCACATCACAACTGAAGACAAAGTTGTGAGAAGGTGTACAAATAAACAAAATATATAATTGATCGATGTTGTTCATAGGCATGGCTCCATTTCTTGGGCACAATGTTCATTGGTTGGCAGCTAGTTTCACCCAGCTCTGTAGCCAAAAAAGAGGTGTATGGAGGACATCACAATCTGATCATTTTGTGCAGCTCCACTAAAATCGAGTTGACCATCCCTGTTTGCAAAGACATCCAGTCAGTGTGATTACAATAATAATGGAACTAGATGATGAAACATAACACACACAAATAGAAGCCGATCACCTGTGCGGTCTCTCTTTAGGACTAACTACTTGTTGGAGAAGATTAGGCATGGAGTTGGATGAGGAGGATATCAAAACCAATCTCCCTTTCTGCAGTCCCATAGAAATGTAAAAACGTTGCCCGTGTGACATTTTGGCGGAACTGCACAAAACACTCTTAAGAAAAAAGTGATTTGTGCAGTTCACCAAAAGGTCGCAATAGCAATAAGGTGAAATGGACAGCCCTGTTTGCAAAAGGAGGTAGAAAGGAAACAATTACTACCCAATAACATGAGTTGAAGACACATACACCGACAAAAAAGAAGCATATTCCATGTAATAAGGGAAAGATAGCAGCATGGTGGTTTATCAAAAATGGTTTGAGGATGAGATTGCAAGATGGAAAGTCCACCAGCCGAGATACATTTTAAGCAAACAACTAAAGAAGATCCACATGCAGGATTTTCCACATGCAGCAATGTGGGAAGATGTGCAGTGGAGCAAGGCCGGAGGAAGCTGTACCTGAGGGTCGTCGAGATGAAACTAGGAGGGCGCCGGCGGCCGGGATCTGCCCATTCTATGGCAGCGAGCAAGTGGCAAAGGCCCTGCTGCGCCAGAGCTTGGTCAGAGAGAACGGCGGGTACCGCAGATCGGGACATGCTGCCTTAACACCGTCGAACAAAGAAATGATGCACATCCTCCTTTTCCGCCGGCGGACGGGATGCGGCCGGGTCACAACTACCTCTTGAGCACTAGCGTTGGTTTTCCCTTGATGAGGAAAGGGTGATGCGGCAAAGTAGCGTAAGTATTTCCCTCGGTTTTTGAGAACCAAGGTATCAATCCAGTAGGAGGCTACACGCGAGTCCCTCGCACCTGCACAAAACAAATAAATCCTCGCAACCAACGCGATAAGGGGTTGTCAATCCCTACACGATCACTTACGAGAGTGAGATCTGATAGATATGATAAGATAATATTTTTGGTATTTTTATGATAAATATGCAAAGTAAAATAAAAGCAATGAAAATAACAAAGTGTTGGAAGATTAATATGATGAAGATAGACCCGGGGGCCATAGGTTTCACTAGTGGCTTCTCTCGAGAGCATAAGTATTTTACGGTGGGTGAACGAATTACTGTTGAGCAATTGACAGAATTGAGCATAGTTATGAGAATATCTAGGTATGATCATGTATATAGGCATCACGTCCGAGACAAGTAGACCGACTCCTGCCTGCATCTACTACTATTACTCCACACATCGACCGCTATCCAGCATGCATCTAGAGTATTAAGTTCATAAGAACAGAGTAACGCAATAAGCAAGATGACATGATGTAGAGGGATAAACTCATGCAATATGATGAAACCCCCATCTTGTTATCCTCGATGGCAACAATACAATACGTGCCTTGCTGCCCCTACTGTCACTGGGAAAGGACACCGCAAGATTGAACCCAAAGCTAAGCACTTCTCCCATTGCAAGAAAGATCAATCTAGTAGGCCAAACCAAACTGATAATTCGAAGAGACTTGCAAAGATAACCAATCATACATAAAAGAATTCAGAGAAGACTCAAATATTGTTCATAGATAAACTTGATCATAAACCCACAATTCATCGGTCTCAACAAACACACCGCAAAAAGAAGATTACATCGAATAGATCTCCACAAGAGAGGGAGAGAACTTTGTATTGAGATCCAAAAAGAGAGAAGAAGCCATCTAGCTGATAACTATGGACCCGAAGGTTTGAGGTAAACTACTCACACTTCATCGGAGAGGCTATGGTGTTGATGTAGAAGCCCTCTGTGATCGATGCCCCCTCCGGCGGAGCTCCTGAACAGGCCCCAAGATGGGATCTCATGGATACGGAAAGTTACGGCGGTGGGTTTTGGCTCCGTATCTGATCGTTTGGGGGTACGTAGGTATATATAGGAGGAATAAGTACATCGGTGGAGCAACAGGGGGCCCGAGGGTGGAGGGCGCGCCTGGGGGGGGGGGGGAGGCGCGCCCCCCTACCTCGTGGCCTCCCTGTTAATTGCTTGACATAGGGTCCAAGTCTCCTGGATCTTGTTCGTTCCGAAAATCACGTTCCCAAAGGTTTCATTCCGTTTGGACTCCGTTTGATATTCCTTTTCTTCGAAACCCTAAAATAGGCAAAAAAATAGCAATTCTGGGTTGGGCCTCCGGTTAGTAGGTTAGTCCCAAAAATAATATAAAACTGGATAATAAAGCCCAATAATGTCCAAAACAGAAGATAATATAGCATGGAGCAATCAAAAATTATAGATACGTTGGAGACGTATCAAGCATCCCCAAGCTTAATTCATGCTCATCCTCGAGTAGGTAAATGATAAAAACAGAATTTTTGATGTGGAATGCTACTTGGCATAATTTCAATGTAAATCTTCTTAATTGCGGTATGAATATTCAGATCCGAAAGATTCAAGACAAAAGTTCAATATTGATATAAAAAATAATAATACTTCAAGCACACTAACTAAGCAATTATGTCTTCTCAAAATAACATGGCCAAAGAAAGTTATCCCTACAAAATCATATAGTTTGGCTATGCTCTATCTTCACCACATAGAGTATTTAAATCATGCACAACCCCGATGACAAGCCAGGCAATTGTTTCATACTTTTGACATTCTCAAACTTTTTCAATCTTCACGCAATACATGAGCGTGAGCCTTGGACATAGCACTATAGGTGGAATAGAATGGTGGTTGTGGAGAAGACAAAAAGGGAGAAGATAGTCTCACATCAACTAGGCGTATCAACGGGCTATGGAGATGCCCATCAATAGATCTCAATGTTAGTGAGTAGGGATTGCCATGCAACGGATGCACTAGAGCTATAAGTATATGAAAGCTCAAAAAGATACTAAGTGGGTGTGCATCCAACTCGCTTGCTCACGAAGACCTAGGGCAATTTGAGGAAGCCCATCAATGGAATATGCAAGCCAAGTTCTATAATGAAAAATTCCCACTAGTATATGAAAGTGATAACATAGGAGACTCTCTATCATGAAGATCATGGTGCTACTTTGAAGCACAAGTGTGGTAAAAGGATAGTAGCATTGTCCCTTCTCTCTTTTTTCTCTCATTTTTTATTTGGGCCTTTTCTCTTTTTTATGGCCTCTTTTTTTATTTTTTTTATTTGGGCTTCTTTGGCCTCTTTTATTTATTTATTTTCGTCCGGAGTCTCATCCCGACTTGTGGGGGAATCATAGTCTCCATCATCCTTTCCTCACCGGGAAAATGCTCTAATAATGATGATCATCACACTTTTATTTTCTTACAACTCAAGAATTACAACTTGATACTTAGAACAAGATATGACTCTATATGAATGCCTCCGGTGGTGTACCGGGATATGCAATGAATCAAGAGTGACATGCATGAAAGAATTATGAACAGTGGCTTTGCCACAAATACAATGTCAACTACATGATCATGCAAAGCAATATGACAATGATGGAGCGTGTCATAGTAAACGGAATGATGGAAAGTTGCATGGCAATATATCTCGGAATGGCTATGGAAATGCCATGATAGGTAGGTATGGTGGCTGTTTTGAGGAAGGTATATGGTGGGTGTATGATACCGGCGAAAGGTGCGCGGTATTAGAGAGGCTAGCAATGGTGGAAGGGTGAGAGTGCGTATGATCCATGGACTCAACATTAGTCATAAAGAACTCATATACTTCTTTGCAAAAATCTACAAGTTATCAAAGCTAAGTATTACGCGCATGCTCCTAGGGGGATAGATTGGTAGGAAAAGACCATCGCTCGTCCCCGACCGCCACTCATAAGGAAGACAATCAATAAATAAATCATGCTCCGACTTCATCACATAACGGTTCACCATACGTGCATGCTACGGGAATCACAAACTTTAACACAAGTATTTTTCAAATTCACAACTACTCAACTAGCATGGCTCTAATATTACCATCTCCATATCTCAAAACAATTATCAAGTATCAAACTTCTCATAGTATTCAACACACTCATAAGAGAATTTTATTATTAATATTGAATACCTAGCACATTAGGATTATTTAAGCAAATTACCAAGCTATTTAAGACTCTCAAAATAATCTAAGTGAAGCATGAGAGATCAATAGTTTCTATAAAACAAATTCACCACCGTGCTCTAAAAGATATAAGTGAAGTACTAGAGCAAAACTATATAACTCAAAAGATATAAGTGAAGCACATAGAGTATTCTAATAATTTCCGAATCATGTGTGTCTCTCTCAAAAGGTGTGCACAGCAAATATGATTGTGGTAAACTAACAAATAAAGATTCAAATAATACAAGACGCTCCAAGCAAAACACATATCATGTGGTGAATAAAAATATAGCTCCAAGTAAAGTTACCGATGGAAGTAGACGAAAGAGGGGATGCCTTCCAGGGCATCCCCAAGCTTTGGCTTTTAGGTGTCCTTAGATTATCTTGGGGGTGCCATGGGCATCCCCAAGCTTAGGATCTTGCCACTCCTTGTTCCATAATCCATCAAATCCTTACCCAAAACTTGAAAACTTCACAACACAAAACTTAAAGTAGAAAATCTCGTGAGCTCCGTTAGCGAAAGAAAACAAAAGACCCCTTCAAGGTACTGTGATGAACTCATTCTTTATTTATACTAGTAGAATGCCCGTGCGTTGCCACGGGCTTCTTAAAAACGTCATGATGCCATTCATGGAGCTAAAATATTTGAGAACAATGTTGTCTCAACTAATAGCTAGTAGCTAGTACTGCACACATGGAAATAAACATGAGCAAAGTAAACATGTTATACCCTCTAGTAGGCTAGGTAGAAGCCGCGGTCTCCTCAGCGGCCTTCTTGTCAGCAGCGGCCTTCTCGGCAGTGAGTCGGTCGGCTTCGATGATGGTGGACATGGAGATGACGAAGTTGACGTGGACGAACAGCGGCCAGCAGTTGCGTAGGAGATGCTCCCCCAAAAACTTAATTGCCCCTATCCGCACATGATCTCAAGGGATGGGGTTCCGGAGGCCTCCTCTCCCGTACAATCGTGCACCCGGTGGACAGGATGAGATCACCAGCGGCAGCAACACGGAGTGGAACGACAGTGGGCATGTGTGTGGAGGCAGAGCAAACGTGATTTGTTCTTCGTGGAGGCTAGGTTGGCCGACACGTCCAATATATAGGCGTGGTCGGGTGAAGAGACGTGGGATGGAAAGCGCGCGAGTGACATAGGCATAAGCTCAGCTAAGCTCATACACGACACACGACACCAGACGTGGCATGGTGTGAAACCATTTCTCTTCTCAAGCTCCAATAGCATGTGGAAGAAGAATCCTTATAAAGAGGTTCAACTCTTTCTCCAAATCTGGGGTGGTACTAAACCTGACCACTCCCCTTGTCATGGTATCTTACATGGGCCCTTGGTGATTTTTTTGAAATTGTTAGATGGGCTTAAAGCCCACCCCATATTTCAACATGTGTTTTGTTCTGCCTAAGAGCATCTATAACCCGATACCTCCATACCCGCCCAAAACGCCCGGACGAGTTGCCCGACCAGTGACCGGACGCAAAAACGCAACCCAACCGGCTTCCCATAGCCGGCCCAAATGCCCTGACTAACCGGCACTCCCAATATCCATCCCAAATCTGGGGCGGATATGGGGAGGCCCGGACGCACCCGGGCACGTCCAACACATCGGACTAACAGATAGGGCCCACGCCGGGAAGTGAAGATACTGCTGGTCTGACGGGAGCCTCCTCTGCTCCTCGCCGCGTGGCGCTGCTTCGGCCTGCTGCCCAAGGGAGGAAGCCAGCTATTTCAGCCGGACGGCGGCAGCAGAACCCTATCCCACCCGTTTCTTCCCCTTTCTCCTCTCCATCATCGACACTTCCTCTTCCGTCTACCTCTAGCGATGCCGAGGCGCCGGATCACCACCAATGCCATGCTAACTTCGGAGCGCTAGGTATAGCTTGTGGAGAAGATCCAGGTGAGACATGTTGCTTGTTTTGCTGCCGACCATCCTTCGGATTCGCCGGTGCCGTCGGAGTATGAGGAGCGGGTGGAGGAGGATCCGGAGCCCATGGAGGAGGGGCGGCAGAGTCGGAGGAGTGGGCTTTGCCATGGCATACACGGAGTATGAGGCAGCCCAAGCGATGGAGAGAGCGGAGCAGACCGCCATCCTCGCATCCATTCAGGACGAGGCCTACCGGCAATTCATCCAGCAGGATCAAGCGGCGACTTCGCCGAACTGGTTGTGGAGGCAGAGGCGGAGGAGGTTATGCTTTACCTATGTACGTAGTAGCATGTAGGTTTTTATTTGCATGTGTATGATGAATTTTAGGTATGAAGTTTGAGTTTCATGGTTGTGGAGGACTGTTTTGGTGTGGTGTCTAGTCACTGCCTGCGGACGCGCCTAGGCATTGGGGGCGGCTCTTGGGTATTGTGGCTGCGTCCGCGGGCATTTGGGGCCCGGCTTTTGGGTATTGGGGGCGCATTCGCGGGCATTTAGGGGCTGCATTGTGGGTATTGTGGTTGTAGATGCTCGAAGGCCCTGGGAAGCTTTTGCAAATTGCAAGGAACCAAGGATACTGGGCATTCCTAATAGCATTTCACAGATTGTTGGTCACATGTTTCTCTTCCTACTCCCCCTTCCATCAACCATCCCTCAACAAATACAAACCCGACGACATTTGACAAATGGAAACACCCAGCAGTGACGTTCAGCTTCATTTCTAGCTCACTGTTAGGAATCACATGATGATGATCAACCATATGAGGGCATTAAGGGATAAGGACATGATCACCAATCATGAATCTAATCTGTTGTAAGATCTACCCTTGAGTTCCTAATATTCAGATCTTCCAAGTGGGAAAAGTCCTAGCCAAACAATGTAGGCATGAAAGCAACAACAATTAGCATTTCATATATAATCGTGGGAGGAAAGATTTAAGAAAAAAAGAATAAAACAAAATATGACACATCAGAGCTTTCATGCTTAAATAAATCAGAATTCTATGAAATTTCATTCCAAACATATGTTAATTCAATGTAGCACTTATGTATTACTAACCCAATCTGCCAACCCATTATTAACATTTCACAGTTAAACGTAAAATATATGACATGCATCACAACGGCGAGATCACCTCATGAAGTTTATGTAGCAAGACAACTCACTAAACGAACAACTCAATCAATTATGAGCACTTAACATCAAGATCATCAAGCTTTGGGTCTAGCATTTCGCGGATAATCATTTCAGCTTTTTTTGTTCTTCTCTTCTCTTCCTGTATGCGTGATCATCAAGCTTTGGATGCATGATCAGTGTGATAGCTTAGCTGAAAAATCAAAAGAATATATCATTTGAGATGTGCATTACTACCATGAAGGCATTCCTTCAGGCTCATGTTATCCATCAGATCAAACATCAGGAACCCCGAACACATAAAGATAATAAAAATTCATCAGGAGAAACAAAATCAGGGAAGGTAGACAAGAGTGGTGGGTGAACCTGTCGCGTCCTCCTCAAGAATCATCGGAGCCTGGCGATGTACCCATGGCTGAGGCAGCCGGGCAGCTGCAACCCCCGGTAGAAGGCGCCCTTCTGGTCCTCGTGGTCCTGTCGCCACCGCCTGCAATGGTGCACTATCGCGATGACGCCATCGGCTTAGCAGTCACTGTCGCCGTGGAGCAGGCACCTATTTGTAAAGCTCGTAATGTGGCATCATGGGCGGCGTTGCGCCCGAGTGCGGTTACTGGCAAATTCTGAACTCTTGCGCCGAAGTGCCCTTTAGAAACACTCATCAACTAATGTTTTTGATACAACATGCACATCTTCCCAAATCCTAAAAGCAAACGTGCAAGCAACAAGATCCCATAGTAGATATACAATAACTCCAGAGAAAGGATAACTTGCTTTTTCTGAATTACCACAAACCTCAAGAAATTCGATAGTATCTCAGAATTTTCTTAGAGGCGACAAATGAGACCTGTAAATCATCAATATGTGACATGTGATGCTTCAACTATGCTAACACGAAATGCATCACATGGGATTAATACCCTTATGTAAGACTTGAGTTTGATTAGTTTGCTACTAAATTTGATTTTCCCCTTTGGTATATAAGGCCACTCACTGGAAAATTTTTGCTACGAGGACCGGCTAAAATAATCTCTTAGACAAAATATATGTAAACATGCATACATGAGAATTTTCATTATAAAATAAGTAAAGTGTAACACCCTCGATGCGACTATAGCTCCCACGTGTCGAGGCACGACTTAGAGACATAATCGCATTGAAGGCAGATGTCGCAAGTGAGGTAATCTTCACACAACCCATGTAATACATAAGGGAAAGAGATACATAGTTGGCTTACAATCGCCACTTCACACAATTACATGAATAAAGCATTACATCATCCAAATACAATCAAGGCCCGACTACGAAGCCAAAATAAAAGAAGAACCCCAAATGCGACACGGTCCCCGATCGACCCCAACTGGGCCCCACTACTGATCAACTAGAACGAAACAACACAAAGGGCAAGATCTTCATCGAGCTCCTCCTGAGCTTGGTTGCGTCACCTGCACGGACTCATCGGCACCTACAAACTGGTTTTGGAAGTATCTGTGAGCCACGGGGACTCAGCAATCTCACACCCTCGCGATCAAGACTATTTAAGCTTATGGGAAAGGTAAAGGTATGAGGTGGAGCTGCAGCAAGCGACTAGCATATATGGTGGCTAACATACGCAAATGAGAGCAAGAAGAGAAGGCAAAGCACGGTCGATAAAAGTATGATCAAGAAGTGATCCTGGACTACCTACGTCAAGCATAACTCCAACAACCGTGTTCACTTCCCGGACTCCGCCGGAAAGAGACCATCATGGTTACACACGCGGTTGATTCATTTTAATTAAGGTCAACTTCAGGTTTTCTACAACCGGACGTTAACAAATTCCCATCTGCCCATAACCGCGGGCACGGCTTTCGAAAGTTCAAATCCCTGCAGGGGTGTCCCAACTTAGCCCATCACAAGCTCTCACGGTCAACGAAGGAATAGACCTCCTCCCGAGACATTCCGATCAGACTCGGTATCCCGGTACAACAAGACATTTTGACAGGGTAAAACTAAACCAGCAACACCGCCCGAATGTGCCGACAAATCCCGATAGGAGCTGCACATGTCTCTTTCTCAGGGCACACTCAGATGAGCAATCCGTACAACTAAAACCAAACCTCGAGTTTCCCCGAGGGGGTGCTGCACAGGGCTCTAGTTCGGATCAACACTCAGAGGAGCACTGGCCCGGGGGGGTTAGAATAAAGATGACCCTTGAGTCTGTAGAACCCAAGGGAAGGTGGTAGGTTGTTAGAGCAAATGGTAAAACCAATGTTGGGCATTGCTGGAAGAGCTTTACTTAAGGCGAACTGTCAAGGGGTTCCCATTATAGCCCAACCACGTAAGGAACGAAAAATCCGGGAACATAACACCGATATGACGGAAACTAGGGTGGCATGAGTGGAACAAAACACCAGGCATAAGGCCGAGCCTTCCACCCTTTACCAAGTATATAGATGCATTAATTAAATAAGATATATTGTGATATCCCAACAAGTAAACATGTTCCAACAAGGAGCGATCATCATGTTCCAACAAGGAACAAACTTCAATCTTCACCTGCAACTAACAACGCTATAAGAGGGGCTGAGCAAAGCGGTAACATAGCCAATCAACGGTTTGCTAGGACAAGGTGGGTTAGAGGCTTGGTTCAACAATATGGGAGGCATGACAAGAAAGTGGTAGGTATCGCAGCATAGGCATAGCAAAAGAGCGAGCATCTATCATAGCAAAGATAGTAGTGATTTCGAGGGTATGATCATCTTGCCTGAAATCCCGCAAGGAAGAAGAACGAGTCCATGAAGAAGACAAACGGACGTAGTCGAACGGGTCCTCACAACACGACGTTATCGGAACCAACCCGAAGAAGCAACACCGGAAAGAAGCAAACAACATAGTAAACAACCAACACATCAACATGGCATGATGCACAGTCGAGTATGATGCATGTCCGGTTTAATGTAGCATGACATGGCAAAGAGCACAAAACACACTACAACTTAAGTGGAGCTCAATATGCAACGAGTTGCATATTGACGGAGCACCACATCAATTATTTAGTTCGATCTCGTTTATGTACCCAACAATATTAAATGTTGTTAAACATGGCAAGAGAGTGAAGCAAATGAAAAACTACCCATCTAGTCAAATTTAAATGAGGCCGGAAGCAACGAACAACATTTCCGGTAACTCCCCATATGCATATTTTAGGTTTGGTACTGTTCTGCCCTAAACACAATTTTAGAGTTGTTAAGCATGCAAAAAGAAGCCACCATGTTAAACTAGGCATTTTTCTACCCCATTTACATATAAAGTTTGTTAAAAACGGAGCTACGGTTATTTAGTTATGAATTAAATCATTTTAACATGGCAATAGGCAAATATAAGCAAACCTCATTTAAAACATTTTGAACATGGATGAAAGTTGCACAATATGAATCTACCCAAAATTCTAAGCAACTTTCATATATAAATCATTTTAATCCGATGCACGGTTAGTGAGATATTAAATGAATGAACATGGAGGGTTTTTCTGTAAAACTGCAGTCCCTGGAAATAATAGCTAAAATCGCAACAGAGGGAAAAACATGCATCGGGCCGAAATGGACTAGCCCAACAGTAGGGGAAAAAAAGGTGGGCGCTGGGGGTGTGCTCACATTGGGCCTAGGCCCAACTGAAGAAGGAGGCCGGGCAGCTGGGCTGGATCGGGCGAAGGGGAGGCGGCCCGCGTGAGGGGGATCTCGTCCCCGACCTCCCGCCGAGGCCGAGGCGAGCCATGGTGGCGGCAGCAGGAACCGGTGGTGGCCTGAGGTGGCGGGGCGAGGCGGTACCGGCAGGAATGGACAGATCCGGGATTGGGGAAGCCGGATCCGGTGTCGAGGGTGGTCGACGGCGCTCGGGGATGCGGGATCCGGCGGGGTGGATCTGGCAGCAATGGCCTCACCTGCGAGAGAGAGAACGAGAGGTGAGCGCTGGGAGGAGAAGAAAGAGAGAAGAGAGAGGGACGGCGGAGCTCTGGCCTCAGGTGGAGGTCGCCGGCGGCAGCACTCCGGTGGCCGGAAGAAGGAGGCGAAGCGCGAGGCGGCGCGGGGCTCCAGCGGGAGGAGGCATACGAGCGGCTGCGGGCAAGCGTGCTCGGGCGCACAGCGGCAGGGCGATTCGGGCCTGAGCGGCCCGGAGCGGGCCTCCCATGGGCTCTGAGGGCCGCGGCGAAGTGGGGCGCAGGGGAGGACACGCGGCGATGCGGGAGTGGGTGCAGGGGCAGCGCGGCTGACGTGGCGGCGGCGGCGGGTGGCTTTGGCGGCGACAAGTGGTGGCGGGGTGCTGGTTGGGCGCTGAAAGCGAGCAAGGAGGGGGGTTGGCTGCGGCAGGAGGTAGGGAAGGGGGTCTAGGTTGCCCAAAATGGACTAGGGGTGTCCTTATATAGCAAATTTTGCTAGGGTTTGGGGGTTAGGAGGGGTTTTTCGAGCCGTACGATCGCGATCGGACGACCCGGAGCGGAGGGGGTTAGATAGGTGGGCTAGTGAGCTGTGAAGAGAGGTTGGGCTGAGATGAGAGGAGAGGAGTGCAGCCCGGCAACTGTATCCGGAGACCGAAAGCGTCCGACGATAGACCGGCTATACTGCCGCTATAGTTATCCGTTGGGGCGTCAAACGGACTCCGAATGCGATGAAACTTGGCAGGTGGTCTACTGACAACAAAACAACACCGCACGCCAACTTTCACCCATTCCGAGAACATTTTTCCGGCCACTTATAAAGTACTATTTCGGACATGCCGCGGGCGCGTGCAAGTGTGGTTGGGCTCAGAACGGACAATAGAGAGAACGAGGAGACCGGAACAGATGCAAGTTTTGAAAACATGATGATGCAATGCACATGATGACATGACAAGATGCAACACGCAAGCAAATGACAAGGCAACAACAGCGAATAACTGGAGGACACCTGGCACATCGGTCTCGGGGCGTCACATAAAGGCCAGGAGTATATCAGACTGCTTACTTGTCGTAAAGACGAGATGGTCAACATAAAAGAGTGCACTATCCAAAGCCTAAGCCCCACATCATTGGTAGAAACTGCAAGCCGAATCAGACAATGACAAAACTGAAGTGCCCTGATATCTGCTTCATCATCAGCGAAGTACTGAAAGAAGCTCATCCTGAACTTCCAAAAGCACATATGACATAAAAGAAAAGCTGTTAAAAACATACTGTCTTTTTTACATGCTCTTCTTCATATTTTACTTGTGACTTCTAATAAATAGATATAGAATTATTGTGAACATGTCAACAGAGGTTCCTGAAATTTTATGGAGGATCTAAACAATCAAAGAACAAACGACAACTATGGGGAAGCCCAAATATACGTATTCCCCTTTTGTTTCCCATCTATTGTTTTACAATGTAAAAACACAATTAGCAAAACAGATATTAGAGCAGTTTTATGTCCTTGGATCAGAAATAACCATGGTGATTGAGATCAAGATTCTAGAGTAAAAAGGTTAGTCCAAACACAACAGCGTTGACATGTTTGATTTTTTTAACTCACCTACATAACAAGAAGATTAAGCAGCACCATTGTCATGTTTCTCCAGCTCCCCACGTTATTCAACACTGATGTAGGTCTGAGCAGCTTCATTGCCCCCAGTAGCACACATCTTATAATGCCTCTGGTTTTGTTCCCCTCTGTAATGGCCTCTTCTCCACCATCTTTATAGTGGTACACAGAAATAATTGATCCTCACTGAAGCTAATATAAAATGTACCTGCAAGAATACGCAAACTGCCGCCAATGCATTCAGGAAAACATAAAATCAGGGACACCTGAATTGGTACTAAAATTATGCTAATGTCAAATTCTTCGGTCTTGTTCCCATAAAAATATCCCAATGTGACTATGTTTCAGTTCTTCATCACTCCTTCCACTTTCCTGAAAGAAGGAAAAGGAATAGAGCAGTATTTACAAAGGCGGATATCTTACTGGAGAAATAACAATGAATATTTTAGGCTTTTCAAATAAATTCACAAATGTTGAAGTGGTATACCAGGCCAAAATAATTTAAAATGTCAATTGATCTAACACAAATTCATGTGTAGATGAATCTGTAATGTCCGTGTGAACGAATGTGAACAAATGACACAGGAGAAAACAACATTATGTACACCAGATATTTAAACCTGATTATAAGCAGCACATCATGAACATCGTGATTGAAATTAAAGAAAAAACCTGAAACTATTTGATGCAAATCAAAATCTTGTCAATAGCATCTTGACACGAGTCTATGACCCGTGACAATTTGGCCATTGCAGCTCCTAGTAGTATGTATCTTCTTAGCAGGCTCACCAATCCTCTCAATCAGAATTGCTTGAATATTCATATGCACGTCCTTCATATCCATTATCCCTCTCCAGCGCACCTTCACAGCCTATGTCGCGGTGGAGTTTAAGCAATTGAAGCCACGCACCATGGGATGGATGTTAAAAGAAAAAGCACACTGAAGCAAACATACCGGATGTCACGACGACTTCTTGTCCACATGACGCGCCTCCACTCCTACGTTCCTCGCTGCCATTGAGAGGAAGGGCCCTCCATGTTCTGCCTCCTCTCCACCCTCGCCTATGCCATGTCGTCATGTTTTCGTGATCACGCTGTGTGATTAGATGGGAACAGAGGAAGTAGACCCAATGGTGAACATACGTAGATGCAACGGAGGGGCGCCTCGTCGTCGGAGGCCGTAGATGGCACAGAGTAGGGGTCCGGGCGTGGTCGGTGTCCCCGGCCTGGTCGGTGCAGATCATGATGGTCGAGATGCCCAATTGCGAGGTTGGTGGCCTAGGTGGCCGATGTGCTCGACAACGAGATCCAGTAGGCGACGTGCGGTGGAGTGAGAGGATGGAGGCGGTGGCGTGCGGTGGAGAGAGAGATGGAGGCGGCGGCACAGATGCGGCCGTCGCACGGTGGAAGGCCTTGGACAGCGGCAGGGATGTTGGTGGCCAGCGCAGGGCAAGCAGGAGGCCGGCAACCGGTGGAGGGAGGCGACCGGCTATGGGGGAAGGGAGGCAACCGACGCACTATTGCCAGGGCAGTTGCTCGTGGAGGAGGGAGAGATTCGGGGAGCGGGGGGATTTTTTCTTTCAATTCTGTTATTTGTTTCCCTCAAATTCGTTATTTTATTTCCTACTAAAGCAAATTGCATTGATGGGAGGAATTGATTGATTTAAGTAAATTGGGAAAGTTAGATCTGTGATCTTTTATATGTTAGGAAAGTGTTGGTTTACAAGGAAAGAGTGCAGAGGAAAATAAACCCGTAGAAAAGGGGTGGAAGGGGAGACGAAAAAAAACCAGGCGAAAAAAACCCAGACGAAAGTGGTGGGACTATTCAACCAACTCGTCCATTAGGAGTAGAGATTGGTGTTAAACCTGCTGTATTCCAAATTCTCTATGGTTTATAAACTATTTTAACTAGCCATAGATTTATCAAAATAAGCAAACAACATACGAAAAACAGAATCTGTCAAAAACAGAACAGTCTGTAGTAATCTGTAGCTAGCGCAAGATCTCGTACCCAAAAATTCGAAAATAAATTGCTGGACGTGAGGGATTTATCTATTAATCATCTTAAAAAAGAATTAACTAAAAATCACTTTCCAAATAAAAATGGAAGCAGTTCTCCTGAGCGCTTAAGTTTCTGTTTTTTACAACAAGATTAACAAGACTTTCCCCAAGTCTTCCCAACGGTTCTACTTGGCACAAACACTAATTAAACACAAAAAACACAACCAAAATAGAGGCTATATAAATTCTTTATTACTAAACAGGAGCAAAAATCAAGGAATGAAAATAAAATTGGGTTGCCTCCCAACAAGCGCTATCGTTTAACGCCCCTAGCTAGGCATAAAAAACAAGGATAGATCTAGGTATTGCCATAATAGTAAGATAGATCATTAAAACTCATTTCATATTCTCTACATTCGGCAGCAAGTTTTCTTTGAGGCAAGCAAAAGTAATCAAAAGGGCTAAATTTAATGGTACAAAAGTCCCCAATATCAACCTTGGGAGGTATAGGTTCCTCCTTTGGCCCTTCGTATTGCACAACCAATTCATCATTATAAGCATTCTTTTGATAGAACTTTGTGAGCCTATATTCATGAGAATATCCTAGTTCATTATTTCGAATGGAAAAATCATCATTAAGTTCAGAAATTCTATCAACTGAAACATTAGTAGGAACCCTTTTTCTAAGATTTTCATTGAAAGCAACATAGTATAGAGATTGAAAATGCATTATTTCTTCTTGATAAAAAAGGATAGCCTCTATGGGAGGACGGCAAGCGTCCACCCTATAATGAGCAAATATTTCTTTGGCCTCTTTAATTATGAATCTAAACTCATGAGCCAAAAAGAAAGTAGTGGCACGCTTAACAGAAGAATGCTCAATATTAGAAAATTCTAGGAAAATCCTTTGTATGCAAGGATGCATGTGCATGAATTGTCTTTCAAGTTCAACTACAAGCATGGCAATAGCGTCCGCAAGACTACTAGTTCTATGAAGGATAGAATTACCCATAGAAGGTAAAGCACCGGCACAAGTAAAGAAATCTTGAATAACTCCTTTTCCAATAATATTACCACTACCAACACGGAATTTATTTGTATGTAAGATAGGGGGTTCTTTAGCAGGAGCATCAGAATTTTTCATGATATTATTATTGTCCATATCGACAATAATTTCCCCAATTTCAGACATAACGGCAGAAAGTGCAAAAGGGCAAAAAGAGGCAAACGGAGAAAGAGAGGGAGGATAGAGAGAGAGGGTGAATAAAACGGCAAGGGTGAAGTGGGGGAGAGGAAAATGAGAGACAAATGGCAAATAATGTAATACGGGAAATAAGGGTTTGTGACGGGTACTTGGTATGTTGACTTTTGCGTAGACCTCCCCGGCAACGGCGCCAGAAATCCTTCTTGCTACCTCTTGAGCACTTGCGTTGGTTTTCCCTTGATGAGAAAGGGTGATGCAGCAAAGTAACGTAAGTATTTCCCTCGGTTTTTGAGAACCAAGGTATCAATCCAGTAGGAGGCTACATGCGAGTCCCTCGCACCTGCACAAAACAAATAAATCCTCGCAACCAACGCGATAAGGGGTTGTCAATCCCTACACGGTCACTTACGAGAGTGAGATCTGATAGATATGATAAGATAATATTTTTGGTATTTTTATGATAAATATGCAAAGTGAAATAAAAGCAATGAAAATAACAAAGTGTTGGAAGATTAATATGATGAAGATAGACCCGGGGGACATAGGTTTCACTAGTGGCTTCTCTCGAGAGCATAAGTATTTTACGGTGGGTGAACGAATTACTGTTGAGCAATTGACAAAATTGAGCATAGTTATGAGAATATCTAGGTATGATCATGTATATAGGCATCACGTCCGAGACAGTAGACCAACTCCTGCCTGCATCTACTACTATTACTCCACACATCGACCGCTATCCAGCATGCATCTAGAGTATTAAGTTCATAAGAACAGAGTAACGCATTAAGCAAGATGACATGATGTAGAGGGATAAACTCATGCAATATGATGAAACCCCCATCTTGTTATCCTCGATGGCAACAATACAATACGTGCCTTGCTGCCCCTACTGTCACTGGGAAAGGACACCGCAAGATTGAACCCAAAGCTAAGCACTTCTCCCATTGCAAGAAAGATCAATCTAGTAGGCCAAACCAAACTGATAATTCGAAGAGACTTGCAAAGATAACCAATCATACATAAAAGAATTCAGAGAAGACTCAAATATTGTTCATAGATAAACTTGATCATAAACCCACAATTCATCCGTCTCAACAAACACACCGCAAAAAGAAGATTACATCGAATAGATCTCCACAAGAGAGGGAGAGAACTTTGTATTGAGATCCAAAAATAGAGAAGAAGCCATCTAGCTAATAACTATGGACCCGAAGGTTTGAGGTAAACTACTCACAGTTCATCGGAGAGGCTATGTGTTGATGTAGAAGCCCTCCGTGATCGATGCCCCCTCCGGTGGAGCTCCTGAACAGGCCCCAAGATGGGATCTCATGGATACGGAAAGTTACGGCGGTGGAATTAGGGTTTTGGCTCCGTATCTGATCGTTTGGGGGTACGTAGGTATATATAGGAGGAAGAAGTACCTCGGTGGAGCAACTGGGGCCCACGAGGGTGGAGGGCGCACCGGGGGGGTAGGCGTGCCCCGTCCTCGTGGCCTCCCTGTTGATTGCTTGACGTAGGGTCCAAGTCTCCTGGATCTTGTTCGTTCCAAAAATCACGTTCCCGAAGGTTTCATTCCGTTTGGACTCCGTTTGATATTCCTTTTCTTCGAAACCCTAAAATAGGCAAAAAACAGTAATTCTGGGCTGGGCCTCCGGTTAGTAGGTTAGTCCCAAAAATAATATAAAAGTGGATAATAAAGCCCAATAATGTCCAAAACAGAAGATAATATAGCATGGAGCAATCAAAAATTATAGATACGTTGGAGACGTATCAGCCACTAACAAACGGTGAGAGAGAGAGGTCACCGCCGCCTTGTGTGAGATGGTGTGACGAGAGACAAACCCCGGCAGGCAGGCTCCGTTGTATATAGTGGAGCAGATTTTTCCATTTTCCTCACGACAATCGTTTTATATTCTATACATGCCATTGAGGAATATATAACTTTATTTAATAGAAACGCGTCAAGTCGAACTTTGTTCCATCTACGCGTGGTACACGACCCTCCTTTGAGTAAACAATCACTACACGCGTCAAATTATCACATGGGCTGCCTTTTCGTACAGAAACGAACTCCACCGTGTACCCGCGTGGGTGTGGCCAGGAACGAGACGTGAGTAGGTGCGTCCTGCGTGCACCTCTTCTTTAGGTGCAGGTACGTACATGGGTGGGTGTGAGAGAGATGGTTTGTGCGAAACAGAGGCAATGTGTCGATGATATCTCAAACAAAAAAATGTAACACATGCAATGTGTGTGAAACAGAGTCATGGATATATCATATATAGAGGGAGCGATCCACGAGAAGAGAGTGGAGGGATCATCGGCGTGAGATATCGATAGAATCGAAAATAGGGATGAAGTGTGTGGCTGCGTTATCGATAAAGAGTGCCATCGAATTTGTGTTTGCCCATGTCAAATATACATGGCGGTTGGCCTACTGGAATTTGAGAGGGCAGAGGTGCAGTTTTTCTCTGTGGCATGGATACCTACCTACAACGTTCGACTATCGGTGTGGGGGGGCGGGGCCGAGACCTAACTATAGAGAGGTAGATCGACTAGTATATGTGTGGAGAAGGGGAGAGACCTAGCTATGTATTGAGGGAGATAGATCGGCATCCATGCATATGTGTAGCAGAGGAATAAGGTTGGGAGAAAGACAAAGGTAGAGTGTTGGAGGGTTGGTGGTGGAGTGGCGTCTCACAAATGGTGGGAGAGGCCTGTTAGACAAATGAAGGGTACGAGTGCAATATCAATAATAGAGGGCCGGGGATGTCTGTCTGTCTATGCACGTGCGTGTGAGAGATGGGTCGGGAGGTATGCAAGGATGATGAGGGGAGACGATATGGTTGTGGTAAGCATACGTAACTACATAGGAAGATCAAACGTCATGTGTCCGAGAAAGCAAGAGACATAACTAATGAGGTAAGTCTATCAGTGCGTGGGGAAAAACAATATAGTCGACCTAGCTATATGTAGGGAGATCGGTACATATACATGCATGCATGTGTTAGAAGCAAATAAGGTCCAGAGAGACAGATAGGGGGAGAGGGGTGCGGCTAGGAGGTGGTGTGAGAGGCCTACTATGTCGAGGGGGAGGAGTGTGCGAGTATGAGATCGATGAAAAGAGGGGCGGGAGTGTGCACCTACGTGGAACCATATTGGACATAGGGGGGCATGGACGGTGAGAAGAGAAGAGGGGAAGTATGTGTCTGTGGTAGGCACACTTGGCTAGAGAGGTATATTGACAGGTGTGTGCCGGAAAGAAGGAGCCGGGGGGCCTACACACACCATGGGTGAACGACCTAAAGAGAAATAACGAACGTGCGCGATGGAGGGGACGTCGGGGGAGGGTGAGAGGGGGGCGGGCGTGTGCATGCACGATAGAAAGTTAGCGCTAGCTAGCTACAAAGAGAAGAGGATCGTGAAGGTGTAAAAGATGAACAGAGATCATAATTCATTATAAAAAATGTGGATACGGATACTTGAAGAAGATATCATAATGTAGAACATTGACTATAATTTGGGCTAATGTGTGGCTTTTGCAGCTCAGGGCTAAATACTTGTCATAATGTAGGGGGCGGGACACTATACTTTGTGTGATAAACACGGTGTATGTATGGAACATGGTTTAGATTATGAATATCTAGTTAGTACATCAAATGTACTATTATTTGGACTCAACATCAAGTGTATTCAAAAAATTGAATTCGAGTTCATATAGTACACATAGTTCATATCTATCTCTAGAGTAATCATGTGGTGTGTTGTTAAGGTAATACACGAATGATGGTTGAAGTTGGCAACAATCTTGATTGTAGATTCTTATTAGAATAGAGAAACGAATTCAAATTTAGTTCGAATTGCAGCGGTAGTATAGACATTTGGAATGCACTAAAATGTTGGTATGAGTAGGTTATTTATTCTTTTCGGTTTTTTTCGTTGTGGGAAGTGCGAATTGATTTGGTACGTGCAAGTACAATATTACACATTAGGTTTGTCCTTGAAATTCAACCCGCGCCTTGTTATATCCTGAAAATTCAGGCCTCCTTTGGTTCATAGGGTAGGAAAACCGTAGGAATAGGAAACTCATAGGAAATGAGATGACATGTATCTCAAATCCTATGAGTAGGAATATGAAAGGAGATGCCCTTTGATTCACATCATAGGATTTTTTTTTCATTGAGTCTAGGCTGATGTTTATTTTCCTATGAAATGTGAAGGATATGAAGAATTCCTCCATAGGAATAGGATTCCATTCCTACAAACCAAAGGGCTCTGAAGGAATTTTTCCTATAGAAATCCTATCCTATGAAATTCCTACAAGATTCCTCTAAACCAAAGGAGGCCTCCGATATCGTGCTCCCAAAACTCACGCCTTCACAACCCGCGCCTTGCTATCCCAAAATTACAACACGCGCGAAAACTCCCTCCAACTGCCAAATCCTGACACGCAAAATCCCCCTTCTGACCCTGAGCCGAAAGGGCCGCTAGTTAAAATTGGTGGGGGTACTTTTGTAACACACCCTACATTTTGGACAAGCGCGTCCCTGCTACCTCTTGAGCACTGCGTTGGTTTTCCCTTGAAGAGGAAAGGGTGATGCAGTAGAGCAGCGTAAGTATTTCCCTCAGTTTTTGAGAATCAAGATATCAATCCAGTAGGAGACCATGCGCGAGTCACCTCATACCTACACAAACAAATAAGAACCTCGCAACCAACGCGATAAAGGGGTTGGCAATCCCTTCATGACCACTTGCAAGAGTGAGATCTGATAGAGATGATAATAACAAGATAAATATTTTTGGTATTTTTATGATATAGATTGAAAGTAAAGATTGCAAAATAAAATAGATTGGAAACTTGTATGATGGAAAATAGACCCGGGGGCCATAGGTTTCACTAGTGGCTTCTCTCAAGATAGCATAAGTATTGCGGTGGGTGAACAAATTACTGTTGAGCAATTGATAGAAAAGCGAATAATTATGAGAATATCTAGGCATGATCATGTATATAGGCATCACGTCCGCGACAAGTAGACCGACTCCTGCCTGCATCTACTACTATTACTCCACACATCGACCGCTATCCAGCATGCATCTAGAGTATTAAGTTCATAAGAACAGAGTAACACCTTAAGCAAGATGACATGATGTAGAGGGATAAAGTCATGCAATATGATGTAAACCCCATCTTTTTATCCTCGATGGCAAAAATACAATACGTGTCGTTTCCCCTACTATCACTGGGATCGAGCACCGCAAGATTGAACCCAAAGCTAAGAACTTCTCCCATTGCAAGAAAGATCAATCTAGTAGGCCAAACCAAACTGATAATTTGAAGAGACTTGCAAAGATAAACCAATCATACATAAAAGAATTCAGAGAAGAATCAAATATTGTTTATAGATGATCTGGATCATAAACCCACAATTCATCGGATCTCGACAAACACACCGCAAAATAAGATTACATCGAATAGATCTCCAAGAGAATCGAGGAGAACTTTGTATTGAGATCCAAAGAGAGAGAAGAAGCCATCTAGCTACTAGCTATGGACCCGAAGGTCTGAAGTGAACTACTCACACATCACCGGAGAGGCCATGGAGTTAATGTAGAGGCCCTCCGTGATCAATGCCCCCTCCGGTGGAGCTCCGGAAAAGGCCCCAAGATGGTATCTCTTGGTACAGAAGGTTGCGGTGATGGAATTAGGTTTTCGTGGTGCTCCTGGATGTTTGCAGGGTACGTGGACTTGTATAGGAGGAAGAAGTAGGTCGGTGGAGCAACGAGGGGCCCACAAGGGTGGAGGGCGCGCCCCCTGCCTCGTGGCCTCCTTGATTGTTTCTTGACGCCCACTCCAAGTCTCCTGGATCACATTTGTTGAGAAAATCACGTTCCCGAAGGTTTCATTCCGTTTGGACTTCGTTTGATATTACTTTTCTGTGAAACACTGAAATAGGCAAAAAAACAGCAATTTGGGCTGGGCCTCCGGTTAATAGGTTAGTCCCAAAAATGATATAAAAGTGTAAAATAAAGCCCATTAACATCCAAAACAGATAATATAATAGCATGGAGCAATCAAAAATTATAGATATGTTGGAGACGTATCAGTCCCTAAGTCATGGTCCCCCTCCCATCGCCTCCTTTTCGCCACTTGAAATTCCAGGCCGCCATAACCTCTCTGCTCCAGCCGTGAAACCCCACCCCCCCTCCGTCCGCCATCTTACCACTGCCCAGTCAGAGCCTCTTCCCCGACGATGTCGTCTACCGCAATAGCTCAACGTCCCTCATCCACCTCCCCAGATGAGGATCCGTCGTCTCGCCGGTTTAGTCGCCCTGTCCTCCACCTCCAAGGAGCTGCTCCGACGATCACCTCGTCTATCGCGGCTGCTCCATGCCCACAGCGCCGCCTTAACCTGTTCCACTAGAACCGCAACATCCTCACCGACTCCTCGGACGAAGCCGAGGCCTACTCGGCGCCACCAAAGTGGTTGTACACTCATCGCATCGCACCTTCTTCTTAACTCGACCTCCCGACACCGACGGTGCTCCATCCCGCACCCCCATGGCGCGGCTACCTCGAAGCCGGCACCGCGGGCAACATCTCCACGGCGGCTCTCCCCTAGTGCAAGGCCCCTTCAGCGGCCGCGTCCATACCAGCCGGATCTGTTGTTGCTGCTCCGGCTCTCGCTCGCTTGCTCGCGCTACTGCTGCTGCTCTCCCCCTCGCTCGTGCTACTGCTCTTCTCTGATTTAGCTACACTTTAGTCGACTGAATCGACTTTTGGGTCAGTCGATTTTCAGGAGAGGGGCTTGCCGGAGTTAAGGAAGAACCACCCGCAGTGGGGAGAGGGCTCGCTAGAGAGGTACCCCACTATCTATTTTAGGATTCAGGGTGGGGCGGTGGGCGGACACGGTGGTGGGGCAGTGGCGTGGGAATCGTTGGAGAAAAAGCTCGGCGCGGGGGGGGGCTAGAGAGCTGGCCGGGGCAGCGGCAGACCGACAGTGGGGAGTGGTTTCTGGGCGGCGAGGGGGCACTGCGGGCGGTGGGGGCCGGCGGTTCGGCCGGTGGTGGCCGGCGGCACAGGGGGGTCCAGGTTGAAGATGAACCGCAGGCCCTCCCTAAACTACATGTGAAGTGCCTCTCTGCTACCATTGCGTTCAGTTTCGATAGTAACATTCAGATTCCACAGTAAATTTCAGTTTTGACAGTTAAGTTCAGAGTCAACAGTTTTTACCTCATCTATTGTAGTCCGGTGGTTTTTGGTGATGTAAATTTTACATCTATCAATTTTTGGTAATGTATTTTACATCATCTATTGGAGATGCTATAAGAATCCCACTTGAGATTAAGGATGTTTGTCTTGTGCTGCTTCAGCCTCGACGTCTTACGGCTCACCGAAGCTGCTCCAACGACGGAACTATCCATCACAACAAAGCAGTGCCCTGGACGCCGTCTACAGATTCCTTAGATCTTCCTCCACACCTTCGACATCCACCTCTAGGGGTGGGCATATAACCTGAAAACCGAACGACCGAACCGAATTAACCTGAACCAAAGCCGAATTGATCGAAACCGATCTATTTGGTACTATTCCCGGTTAATGATTATGAGAAACTGAATTTAATTTGGTGATTTCGGTCTGCGCGCTCGCTGCACCAAATTGACCGAAGCACCGAAGCCCACTGCTATCTCGAATAGTTTTGCTAGCTAATCACGCGTCCTCCATAAAGTAGTTTCCGTCTGTACGCTTTGACTCTGTGCTGCCAGCCAATGAAACGAAAATCAATGAATTGATGGCGCCTTGATGTGGTGAGTGGCAAACAGTGTCGTAGGCTGGCTGGCTGGTCCCCTGATTCCCTCCCTAATTCTCATCCACGTGTACTGGATGCCCGTCTACTTTCATTTTTTAATAGGTGTTGTTTGCTACTACATGTGGTCTCGCTCATCTCCTGTCATCTTTTTCTATTCTTATTACCGGCCTAGCATGGTAGTGCCGAGGAGGCCAGGCCCCAGCTATTCGGTTTATTCGGTGTAAAACCGAATACCGAACCGATCAATCGGTGCACCGAAGGCTCGGTTTCGTTTATTGCTAGATACCGATCGGTTGGTGTTTTCTAGGAACCGAGAAAACTGAAACACCGAACCGTTCAATTCGGGGGAACCGAAAGCCCACCCCTAGCCACGTCTGCCTCAACTTCTTCAGCGACCAACCCAATGATGTTGAGGTCGAAACGGCTACGGCAAAGAGGTTGTACACTTGTCGCATCACTTATTACTCTACATTCATGTCGATCCATTATGGCTATTTTGGTTCAACAGAAAAACGTAGCAATAGGAAATTTTCCTATGGCACTCTACTATTCAATTATTCATGCATTTTGTTGAAAGGAATGGAGCAAAACATCCACCTACTTTTCAAAATCCTATGCATGAAAACAAGACCAAGTGCATTAGTGGAAGAATAACATTCTAACTGTACACGCTTTCATATGGTTTCACTTTATTTTGGCCATGTTTCTTTGCATTCCTCTGCTCTTCCAATTCCTGTGAACCAAACACCCAAGTTGATAGAAATCTCGTGTTTACAAATGATTTGTTTACCATGTGCATTCCTATCCTATTCCGGTGTTTTTTCCTATCCCTGCATTTTTAGAATCATGCAAGCCAAATGAGCCCTTACAGAATTACTTCAGTTATAGGTAGGTGTCAAAGAAAACTTTGTGTGGTTTGTCCTGCTCCTGCCGCGACGTCGTCCACCTCACCTGAGCTGCTCCATCGACAGAAGCATCAACCAAACCAGACATCACGACTCCTGACCGTCTTTCGCCACCTCAGATCTCCTTCCCTGCCGCCGGCACCCACCGCAGCGGCATCACCATCATCGACTTAGCAGATGAACTTGAGGAGTACACGAGTCCACAAGAGAGGTCGCACTCTTTTGTTTCTGCTTATGTTATGCATTGCTTAAAATTACCTGCTACTGTATCGTCATGTTCACCTCTTAGAGTCCAAGTCAGGTCCAAATTAATGTTCAAACTTGAGTTCTAAATTAGTTATGGGGCATATATCGAGGAAGCAATGAAGTATCTCTGTCTAATATCTGGTTCACCTAGGGTATGCTTATGTTGTTCATCTTGGGTGGGAAACAAATAGTAAAGTAATCATCATCTATCTTTTTATTAAATTAAAGCAATCATTAGCCTGCTATCATTATTTTTGGATCCATCCACTGGTTGTTACCATCACTCTAGATTTCTGCATGCTCTCCTTACATAATCTCACCATATTTTTTTCGTATGCATGTCAGATATTGTACACAGTCATGTTTAACATGTATAGAAAAAGAGAAGAGTTTTGCGCGGAAATACAATGTCATGCGGACATCGCTCCATGGTGGGTTCAATGGCAAACCCCTCCGCCCCCCTCTCCAAATTGTAATCTAGAGGAAGATATCTGTTCTGAGGCGGATTCATACGCAGCTGACCACTCCTATTTACCCCCCAAGGTGTTTGCTCTAACTTGGCATGATGATGTAGTCATATCATGCATATGTTGCCTTGTAGTGCCTACTTTTGACATCATATATGTCATCTGCTTAGTTTACACATGTTCTGTAATGCCACCTGTTTAGTTTCTATATCATATATGGGAATTATGCAGTCTCATGTCTTTTAGCCAACCATAATATATGTGAAATGTGCAATGCCATCCTGTTTAACCAGGCATCATATATTTGAATGATATCTTGCCCATCTTTTCTTCATTACATTTCCATTTGTCGACAATGTTTGTACATTAAACTACTCTTCTTGTGAATCAGCCATTTGGGTGGGACATGGAAAAATCTAGAGTGAAAACAAGGCCTTCATAGCAGACAGTGCTACCTGTCGAAGCAGATCTCTTGTTGGGTCCCGATAGTGTTGGGGAACGTAGCAATTTCAAAAAAAATCCTACGCACACGCAAGATCATGGTGATGCATAGCAACGAGAGGGGAGAGTGTTGTCTATGTACCCTCGTAGACCGAAGCAGAAGTGTTGACGCAACGTAGAGGAAGTAGTCGTACGTCTTCCCGGTCCAACCGATCCAAGCACCGTTACTCCGGCACCTCCGAGTTCTTGGCACACGTTCAGCTCGATGACGCTCCCCGGGCTCCCATCCAGCAAAGCTTCGGGAAGGAGTTCTGTCAGCACGACGGCGTGGTGACGATCTTGATGTTCAACCGTCGCAGGGCTTCGCCTAAGCACCGCTACAATATGACCGAGGTGGAATATGGTGGAGGGGGGCACCGCACACGGCTAAGGAACGATCACGAAGATCAACTTGTGTGTTCTAGGGTGCCCCCCTGCCCCCGTATATAAAGGAGCCAAGGGGAGGGGGCGGCCGGCCAAGGAGGGCACGCCAAGGGGGAGTCCTACTCCCACCGGGAGTAGGACTCCCTTCTTTCCTAGTTGGAGAAGGAGAAGTGGGAAAGAGGAGGAAGAGGGAAAGGAAAGGGGGGCGCCGCCCCCCTCTCCTTGTCCTATTCGGACTAGGGAGGGGAGGGGCACGCGGCCACCTCTTGCCTCCTTTCCTCTTCTCCCTTAGGGCCCATGTAGGCCCAATAACCCCCGGGGGGGTTCCGGTAACCCCCGGTACTCCGGTAAAATCCCGATTTCACCCGGAACAATTCTGATATCCAAATATAGGCTTCCAATATATCGATCTTTATGTCTCGACCATTTCGAGACTCCTCGTCATGTCCATGATCACATCCGGGACTCCGAACAACCTTCGGTACATCAAAATACATAAACTCATAATGAAACTGTCATCGTAACGTTAAGCGTGCGGACCCTACGGTTCGAGAATAATGTAGACATGACCGAGACACGTCTCTGGTCAATAACCAATAGCAGAACCTGGATGCTCATATTGGTTCCTACATATTCTACGAAGATCTTTATCGGTCAGACCGCATAACAACATACGTTATTCCCTTTGTCATCGGTATGTTACTTGCCCGAGATTTGATCGTCGGTATCTCAATACCTAGTTCAATCTCGTTACCGGCAAGTCTCTTTACTCGTTCCGTAATACATCATCTCACAACTAACTCATTAGTTGCAATGCTTGCAAGGCTTATGTGATGTGCATTACCGAGAGGGCCCAGAGATACCTCTCCGACAATCGGAGTGACAAATCCTAATCTTGAAATACGCCAACCCAACATGTACCTTTGGAGACACCTGTAGAGCACCTTTATAATCACCCAGTTACGTTGTGACGTTTGGTAGCACACAAAGTGTTCCTCCGGTAAACGGGAGTTGCATAATCTCATAGTCATAGGAACATGTATAAGTCATGAAGAAAGCAATAGCAACATACTAAACGATCGAGTGCTAAGCTAACGGAATGGGTCAAGTCAATCACATCATTCTCCTAATGATGTGATCCCGTTAATCAAATAACAACTCTTTGTCTATGGTTAGGAAACATAACCATCTTTGATTAACGAGCTAGTCAAGTAGAGGCATACTAGTGACACTCTGTTTGTCTATGTATTCACACATGTATTATGTTTCCGGTTAATACAATTCTATCATGAATAATAAACATTTATCATGAAATAAGGAAATAAATAATAACTTTATTATTGCCTCTAGGGCATATTTCCTTCAGTCTCCCACTTGCACTAGAGTCAATAATCTAGTTCACATCACCATGTGATCTAACATCAATAGTTCACATCTTTATGTGGTTAACACCCATAGTTCACATCGATATGTGACCAACACCCAAAGGGTTTACTAGGCTCAGTAATCTAGTTCACATTGCTATGTGATTAACACCCAAAGAGTACTAAGGTGTGATCATGTTTTGCCTGTGAGAGAAGTTTAGGCAACGGGTCTGCCATATTCAGATCCATAAGTATTTTGCAATTTTCTATGTCTACAATGCTCTGCACGGAGCTACTTAGCTAATTGCTCCCACTTTTAATATGTATCCAGATGAAGACTAAGAGTCATCCGGATCAGTGCCCAAACTTGTATCGACGTAACCCTTTTACGACGAACCTTTTGTCACCTCCATAATCGAGAAACATATCCTTATTCCACTAAGGATAATTTTGACCGCTGTCCAGTGATCTACTCCTAGATCACTATTGTACTCCCTTGCCAAAATTAGTGTAGGGTATACAATAGGTCTGGTACACAGCATGGCATACTTTATAGAACCTATGGCCAAGGCATAGGGAATGACTTTCATTCTCATTCTATTTTCTGCCGTGGTCGGGCTTTGAGTCTTACTCAACTTCACACCTTGTAACACAGGCAAGAATTCTTTCTTTGACTGTTCCATTTTGAGCTACTTCAAAATCTTGTCAAGGTATGTACTCATTGAAAAAACTTATCAAGCGTCTTGATCTATCTCTATAGATCTTGATGCTCAATATGTAAGCAGCTTCACCGAGGTTTTCTTTGAAAAAAATCCTTTCAAACACTCCTTTATGCTTTGCAGAATAATTCTACATTATTTCCGATCAACAATATGTCATACACATATACTTATCAGAAATGTTGTAGTGCTCCCACTCACTTTCTTGTAAATACAGGCTTCACCGCAAGTCTGTATAAAACTATATGCTTTGATCAACTTATCAAAGTGTATATTCCAACTCTGAGATGCTTGCACCAGTCCATAGATGGATCGCTGGAGCTTGCATATTTTGTTAGAACCTTTAGGATTGACAAAACCTTCTTGTTGTATCATATACAATTCTTCTTTAAATCCATTAAGGAATGTAGTTTTGTTTATCCATTTGCCAGATTTCATAAAACTGCGGCAATTGCTAACATGATTTGGACAGACTTAAGCATCGCTACGAGTGAGAAAATTTCATCGTAGTCAACACCTTGAACTTTGTCCAAAACATTTTTCGACAAGTCTAGCTTTGTAGATAGTAACACTACTATCAGCGTCCGTCTTCCTCTTGAAGATCCATTTATTTTCTATGGCTTGCCGATCATCGGGCAAATCCATCAAAGTCCATACTTTGTTCTCATACATGGATCATATCTCAGATTTCATGGCCTCAAACCATTTCGCGGAATCTGGGCTCATCATCGCTTCCTCATAGTTCGCAAGTTCGTCATGGTCTAGTAACATGACTTCCAGAACGGGATTACCGTACCACTCTGGTGCGGATCTCACTCTGGTTAACCTACGAGATTCGGTAGTAACTTGATCTGAAGTTACATGATCATTATCATTAGCTTCCTCACTAATTGGTGTAGTAGTCACAGGAACAGATTTCTGTGATGAACTACTTTCCAATAAGGGAGAAGGTACAATTACCTTATCAAGTTCTACTTTCCTCCCACTCACTTCTTTCGAGAGAAACTCCTTCTCTAGAAAGGATCCATTCTCAGCACGAACATCTTGCCTTTGGATCTGTGATAGAAGGTGTACCCAACATTTTTCTTTTGGGTATCCTATGAAGACGCACTTCTCCGATTTGGGTTTGAGCTTATCAGGTTGAAACTTTTTCACATAAGCATTGCAACCTCAAACTTTAAGAAACGACATCTTAGGTTTCTTGTCAAACCATAGTTCATACGGTGTCGTCTCAACGGATTTAGATGGTGCCCTATTTAATGTGAATGCAGCTGTCTCTAATGCATAATCCCAAAACGATAGTGGTAGATTGGTAAGAGACATCATAGTTCGCACCATATCTAATAAAGTACGGTTATGACGTTCGGACACACCATTATGCTGTGGTGTTCCAGGTGGCGTGAGTAGTGAAACTATTTCACATTGTTTTTAACTGAAGGCCAAACTCGTAACTCAAATATTTTACTTCTGCGATCATATCGTAGAAACTTTTTATTTTTGTTACGATGATTCTCCACTTCACTCTGAAATTCTTTGAACTTTTCAAATGTTTCATACTTGTGTTTCATCAAGTAGATATACCCATATCTGCTCAAATCATCTGTGAAGGTCAGAAAATAACGATACCCGCCGCGAGCCTCAACACTCATCGGATCACATACATCAGTATGTATTATTTCCAATAAGTCAGTTGCTCGCTCCATTGTTCCGGAGAACGGAGTCTTAGTCATCTTGCCCATAAGGCATGGTTCGCAAGCATCAAGTGATTCATAATCAAGTGATTCCAAAATCCCATCAGCATGGAGTTTCTTCATGCGCTTTACACCAATATGACCTAAACGGCAGTGCCACAAATAAGTTGCACTATCATTATTAACTTTGCATATTTTGTCTTCAATATTATGAATATGTGTATCACTACGATCGAGATCCAATGAACCATTTTCATTGGGTGTGTAACCATATAAGGTTTTATTCATGTAAACAGAACAACAATTATTCTCTAACTTAAATGAATAACTATATTGCAATAAACATGATCAAATCATATTCATGCTCAATGCAAACACCAAATAACACTTATTTAGGTTCAACACTAATCCCGAAAGTATAGGGAGTGTGCGATGATGATCATATCAATCTTGGAACTACTTCCAACACACATCGTCACTTCACCCTTAACTAGTTTCTATTCATTCTGCAACTCCCGTTTCGAGTTACTACTCTTAGCAACTGAACCAGTATCAAATATCGAGGGGTTGCTACGAACACTAGTAAAATACACATTAATAATCTGTATATCAAATATACCTTTGTTCACTTTGCCATCCTTCTTATCCGCCAAATACTTGGGGCAGTTTCGCTTCCAGTGACCAGTCCCTTTGCAGTAGAAGCACTTAGTCTCAGGCTTAGGACCAGACTTGGGCTTCTTCACTTGAGCAGCAACTTGCTTGCCGTTCTTCTTGAAGTTCCCCTTCTTCCCTTTGCCCTTTTATTGAAACTAGTGGTCTTGTCTACCATCAACACTTGATGCTCTTTCTTGATTTCTACCTTCATCGATTTCATCATCATGAAAAGCTCGGGAGTCGTTTTCGTCATCCCTTGCATACTATAGTTCATCACGAAGTTCTACTAACTTGGTGATGGTGACTAGAGAATTCTGTCAATCACTATCTTATCTGGAAGATTAACTCCCACTTGATTCAAGCAATTGCAGTACCCAGACAATCTGAGCACATGCTCACTAGTTGAGCGATTCTCCTCCATCTTTTGGCTATAGAACTTGTTGGAGACTTCATATCTCTCAACTCAGGTATTTGCTTGAAATATTAACTTCAACTCCTGGAACATCTCATATGGTCCATGACGTTTAAAACGTCTTTTGAAGTCCCGATTCTAAGCCGTTAAGCATGGTGCACTAAACTATTAAGTAGTCATCATATTGAGCTAGCCAAACGTTCATAACGTCTGCATCTGCTCCTGCAATAGGTCTGTCACCTAGCGGTCCATCAAGGACATAATTCTTCTGTGCAGCAATGAGGATAAACCTCAGATCACGGATCCAATCCGCATCATTGCTACTAACATCTTTCAACACAATTTTCTCTAGGAACATATCAAAATAAACACAGGGAAGCAACAACGCGAGCTATTGATCTACAACATGATTTGCAAAATACTACCAGGACTAAGTTCATGATAAATTTAAGTTCAATTAATCATATTACTTAAGAACTCCCATTTAGATAGACATCCCTCTAATCATCTAAGTGATCACGTGATCCAAATCAACTAAACCATAACCGATCATCACGTGAAATGGAGTAGTTTTCAATGGTGAACATCGCTATGTTGATCATATCTACTATATGATTCACGCTCGACCTTTCGGTCTCAGTGTTCCGAGGCCATATCTGCATATGCTAGGCTCGTCAAGTTTAACCTGAGTATTCTACGTGTGCAAAACTGGCTTGCACCCGTTGTAGATGGACGTAGAGCTTATCGCACCCGATCATCACGTGGTGTCTGGGCACGACGAACTTTGGCAACGGTGCATACTCAGGGAGAACACTTTTTATCTTGAAATTTAGTGGGAGATCATCTTATAATGCTACCGTCAATCAAAGCAAGATAAGATGCATAAAAGATAAACATCACATGCAATCAATATAAGTCATATGATATGGCCATCATCATCTTGTGCTTGTGATCTCCATCTCCGAAGCACCATCATGATCACCATCGTCACCGGCGCGACACCTTGATCTCCATCGTAGCACCGTTGTCGTCTCGCCAATCTTATGCTTCTACGACTATCGCTACCGCTTAGTGATAAAGTAAAGCATTACAGGGCGATTGCATTGCATACAATAAAGCGACAACCATATGGCTCCTGCCAGTTGCCGATAACTTGGTTACAAAACATGATCATCTCATACAATAAAATTTAGCATCGTGCCTTGACCATATCACATCACAACATGCCCTGCAAAAACAAGTTAGACGTCCTCTACTTTGTTTGTTGCAAGTTTTACGTGGCTGCTACGGGCTTAAGCAAGAACCAATCTTACCCACGCATCAAAACCACAACGATAGTTTGTCAAGTTGGTGTTGTTTTAACCTTCGCAAGGACCGGGCGTAGCCACACTCGGTTCAACTAAAGTTGGAGAAACTGACACCCGCCAGCCACCTGTGTGCAAAGCACGGCGGTAGAACCAGTCTCGCGTAAGCGTACGCGTAATGTCGGCCCGGGACGCTTCATCCAACAATACCGCCGAACCAAAGTATGACATGATGGTAAGCAGTATGACTTATATCGCCCACAACTCACTTGTGTTCTACTCGTGCATATAACATCAAACCATAAAACATGGCTCTGATACCACTGTTGGGGAACGTAGTAATTTCAAAAAATTTCCTACGCACACGCAAGATCATGGTGATGCATAGCAACGAGAGGGGAGAGTGTTGTCTACGTACCCTCGTAGACCGAAGTGGAAGCATTGACGCAACATAGAGGAAGTAGTCGTACGTCTTCCCGGTCCAACCGATCCAAGCACCGTTACTCCGGCACCTCCGAGTTCTTGGCACACGTTCAGCTCGATGACGCTCCCTGGGCTCCGATCCAGCAAAGCTTCGGGAAGGAGTTCTATCAGCATGATGGCGTGGTGACGATCTTGATGTTCAACCGTCGCAGGGCTTCACCTAAGCACCGCTACAATATGACCGAGGTGGAATATGGTGGAGGGGGGCACCGCACACGGCTAAGGAACGATCATGAAGATCAACTTGTGTGTTCTAGGGTGCCCCCCTGCCCCTGTATATAAAGGAGCCAAGGGGAGGGGGCGGCCAGCCAAGGAGGGCGCGCCAAGGGGGAGTCCTACTCCCACCGGGAGTAGGACTCCCTTCTTTCCTAGTTGGAGAAGGAGAAGTGGGAAAGAGGAGGAAGAGGGAAAGGAAAGGGGGGGCGCCGCCCCCCTCTCCTTGTCCTATTCGGACTAGGGAGGGGAGGGGCGTGCGGCCACCTCTTGCCTTATTTCCTCTTCTCCCTTAGGGCCCATGTAGGCCCAATAACCCCCCGGGGGTGGGGTTCCGGTAACCCCCCGGTACTCCGGTAAAATCCCGATTTCACCCGGAACGATTCCGATATCCAAATATACGCTTCCAATATATCAATCTTTATGTATCGACCATTTCGAGACTCCTCGTCATGTCCATGATCACATCCGGGACTCCGAACAACCTTCGGTACATCAAAATACATAAACTCATAATGAAACTGTCATCGTAACGTTAAGCGTGCGGACCCTACGGTTTGAGAATAATGTAGACATGACCGAGACACATCTCCGGTCAATAACCAATAGCAGAACCTGGATGCTCATATTGGTTCCTACATATTCTACGAAGATCTTTATCGGTCAGACCGCATAACAACATACGTTGTTCCCTTTGTCATCGGTATGTTACTTGCCCGAGATTCGATCGTCGGTATCTCAACACCTAGTTCAATCTCGTTACCGACAAGTCTCTTTACTCGTTCCGTAATACATCATCTCACAACTAACTCATTAGTTGCAATGCTTGCAAGGCTTATGTGATGTGCATTACCGAGAGGGCCTAGAGATACCTCTCCGACAATCGGAGTGACAAATCCTAATCTCGAAATACGCGAACCCAACATGTACCTTTGGAGACACCTGTAGAGCACCTTTATAATCACCCAGTTACGTTGTGACGTTTGGTAGCACACAAAGTGTTCCTCCGGTAAACGGGAGTTGCATAATCTCATAGTCATAGGAACATGTATAAGTCATGAAGAAAGCAATAGCAACATACTAAACGATCGAGTGCTAAGCTAACGGAATGGGTCAAGTCAATCACATCATTCTCCTAATGATGTGATCCCGTTAATCAAATAACAACTCTTTGTCTATGGTTAGGAAACATAACCATCTTTGATTAACGAGCTAGTCAAGTAGAGGCATACTAGTGACACTCTGTTTGTGTATGTATTAACACATGTATTATGTTTCTGGTTAATACAATTCTAGCATGAATAATAAACATTTATCATGAAATAAGGAAATAAATAATAACTTTATTATTGCCTCTAGGGCATATTTCCTTCAGATAGCTCCTCAGAGATGGATTCCGAGACAGATGACCAATCCTATTCCCCCACCGAGGTGTATGCTCTAACTTGGCACGGTTATACTGCTCATATCATGCATATGGTGTCTTGCATTGCATAGTTTAGACATCATATACACAATATTCAACACCATGTTCTTAGTTCGGACATCATATATGTGAATGCCCTCTGCTTAGCATATAAATCACATATGTGAATTAAATCATGCGATCCTGATTACTTAGATAACATGTATGTGAATTATGTCATGTGATCATGTTTAGTTATTCATCATATCTTTGAATTATGTTATGCTATGCTATCCAGTTTAGATAAACATCATATATGTGAAATTATGTCACACTATCCGTTTTAGTTAAACAATATACATGTCAACTATTTCATGCCCTATGTTTTCCACACTATCTATTGCATCTGTCTCTCATACAATGTCTGAACATTCAACTATGTTTCCTTTTTATCAGCCATTTGAATTGGAGCGGGTGATGCCAGTATCTAGCGGAGTAAAAACACGGTCTTCAAATAAAACAGTGCTACCTCTTGGTGGAGATAGCACCCGGTTGTACATGCACGAGAACCAGCCCTACCACACATAACCTAGACCCTCGCAGATTGTACCCCTATTGCGATGGACAGAGAACCATCTTCACCCAATCTAACCCCAACCCTAGCAGATAGTAACCCAGTTCCTGTTGACACAGCACCATCTCCACCACAGAGCTCCCAAACAAGAGCAATTAGTAAGGCAGCTCCAATGCCCAAAGCGCCAGTACTACCATGACGAACCCCAACTCCACTAGTTAGTACACCTATCCCTGTGGAGGAAGCACAATTAGCCAGTCGTAGTTTAGCATCTAACGCATTTGATGTTGTTAAATCCTATGTGTGTATCTTCCCATCATGGAAATATTATACTCAAGATGAAGGAAAATGCCAGTTGTAGGTGTTTGTCCAGGAGTTATGTGTAAGTAATGTTATTCATGACAATTACTTTGCTTTGTCCCATACATTCTACCTCCATGATGGTTATAATACAACAAATTTTCCCATTTTTCTCTATAGAGAAGGACCGATTTGGAAACTTAGGATAAGGTAACCTATGCTAATACCTTTGCTATCTTCAAGAATGCTTGGTGGCAGTATCGGAACTACCTGAAGAAAATGTACTTCACTGGCAAAGAAACTCATCAAATTTCCTTACGTTCTCCTGAGACACATTTACTGGATGATGAATGGGAACGCCTTGTTCTGTACTAGTCCTGAACCAAGAATGTGGTAAGGTCTATGAGCTCATTTTCTATTTTTAAGTACTATATTCTTGCGTCTTACTGTACTCTGTTCATGTAGAACAAATGCTTAAACATGAAGAACAATTGTTCTCATTTAAGATTCTATTGCTATCGTGCATACTGCTTTGCTATTGTATCACTGTATTTACTCATACAAACTTATTTTTAAATTGAAGGATCCAATCGAAACTCCAATGGCACAGCAGGTATGTTCATGCATGTTTCTTTAACAGGTTTGCTCTTATCAATAGCTCTATTGATTTCAATTTCAATTGTGTATACAGTTGACTTCTCATATCATGCACATTACTAGCATCACAACAAAGCCAATAGTGTTGTTGTACATGTAGACCAATGGTACCCATCTAAAATCTTGTTGTGTCGTGTAGTTTCCCACGCTTTGTATTCTTTCAGTGTTGATTTGTCTTGAACTGATATGATTTGAACTGTGTCTCTATTTTGATTTGGCAAGACAATGCAGTGACCATAGGACATACATATATGTTTGTTTCATGCTTTTATTATGTACTACTTGGCAATAGAAGACTTGGTAGTTTAATCCTGTCCACCTTACTAATGAACTGGTTCACCGAAATGAGTTTCATATACTAGTACATGCTAAACCTGTTATGTGTCTGCTTGTTTCTTCTTTTAGAATGCTCATAGAATATTGGGGAAGAGTGCCTTAATAAGCAATGGTAAAGGAAGTAATGAATATAAGGTTCAGGATAGTGAGACATCCTTGTTGGTCTCCAACAAAGCTGATAAAACAGCTAAGGAAAACTATCTTGAAGACAGTGAGACAACCCCAAAGTCCTGTCTTGGTTTTGTGTTCGAGTTACTGGCCACTACCGCTTGCACAAGCTACTCAAACTCACTGTCTAAATCAGTTCGGTTTCTTGAGTCTCAACTACAAGCTGAAAGACATCGATCAGCTGTGCTGCGACAAGAAGCAGAAGGACTGCGGAAGTCCCTGGAGCATTCAGATGCATACTTTATGGTGCAACAACAAGCGTTGGAGGATTTTAGCGCCAAACAGGACAAAGCTAATAAGATTGCTAAGCTTATTGCCAGCATGGTGGATACCCAGGATAACGTTTCTTGAGCTCTTCTGAAGTTGTTTCAGTTATGGACTTGTTTTGCTGCCGCGTTTATTTGCACTGGTGGCCAATTTTGACGGCTAGTGTATGTAATATGCTGCTTTGTTCCCTATATTTGCACTGGTGGTGAACTTTGATGCCTAGTGGATGTAATATGTGTAATAGTCGTAATAGCCTAGTGTTAGTTCCTCGCTTATTTATTTCCTTATTGTCTTGTTTAGTTGTTTGCTTGTAGTCACTGTAGTTCTTTTTCCGCGTTTTTCTAGTGGCCACAATAAACTAGGCCACAATAACCATGGCAACACACGGACTGTTGTGACCATGGTCCTGCTACCTGTTGTAGTGAACATGGCCCTCCACAGTTTGTATGATCCATGGGCCTTCCATGGGCCGTAGGATCCATGGGCCTTCTACGGACTGTAGGATCCATGGGCCTTTTACGAGCCGTAGGATCCATGGGCCTTCTATGGGCCGTCTCATCTATGGGCATTCTACGGGCCATATAATAGCTTCGCCATACATGGGTCATACTATTCATGGACCAATGATGGACTGCAAAATGGGCCGTAAACGGCCTAGAGAGGAAAATGCCTGTTTTATGGCCCGACCATAATGGGCTGTTAATAGGCCGTAATTGATGACGCTACGAAAACAACCCAACGTGTTCACGGGCCACAAGCAGGCCGACTGTAACCACGGGCTGAATTTGGCCCACAAGCTGAATAGGCCACTAAAGGACCATAAGTAATCGAATTCTGGAAATGAGCCCAAGAATAAATGGGCCCTTAGAAGGCCGAAAGTTAACACGGGTTGGAAACGGCCGACGGACTAATGGGCCGCTAATGGGTATAAAGTGATACACTATTCATTACGGGCCAGTTTCACCATGGGTCGTTAATGGACCAAGATTTACAAAGGGACTCATATGGGGAGAAACACTCATGGGCCATACATGGGCCGGAAGTTACAATGGGCTGGAATCATACTAGATGGCCCAGATAACGCTATTGGGCCTGATACGTCTCTAATGTATCTATAATTTATGAAGTATTCATGCTATTATATTATCAACCTGGATGTTTTATATGCATTTATATGCTATTTTATATCATTTTTGGGACTAACCTATTAACCTAGTGCCCAGTGCCAGTTTATATTTTTTCCTTGTTTTTGAGTTTTACAGAAAAGGAATATCAAACGGAGTCCAATTGACGTGCCAATTGTTGACGATTTTTTATGGACCAAAAGAAGACCCCAGAGTAAAAGAGTTGGGCCAGGAGCGTCCCGGGGCGTCCACGAGGGCGGGGGGCGCCCCCCCCCCCCCCCCAAGGCGCGTGGGCCTGCCTCGTGGATGCCTCGACCACCTCCTTGACATGATACCGATGCCAAAAATTCCTATAAATACATAAACCTCAGAAAATTAACCTAGATCGGGAGTTCCGCCGCCAGAAGCCTCCGTAGCCACTGAAAACCAATCTAGGCCCTCTCTGGCACCCTGCCGGAGGGGGACATCATCACCGGAGGGCATGGAGGAGGATCTCGGAGGGGCCATCATCACCATGAAGGCCAAGGACCAGAGGGAGAACCTCTCCCCATCTAGGGGGGAGGCCATGGAGGAGGAAGCACAAGGGGGAGAACCTCTCCTCCTCTCTCTTGGTGGCACTAGAGTGCCATCGAGAGGGGAATCATCGCCGCGGTGATCGTCTTCATCAACATCACCATCATCATCACCATCCTCATCTCTTTTACGCTGTCCACTCTCCCGCACCCCGCTGTAATCCCTACTTGAACATGGTGCTTTATGCCACATATTATGATCCAATGATGTGTTGCCATCTTATGATGTTTTGAGTAGATATCCTTTGTATTTGGGTTGATTGATGATCTAGATTGGTATGAGTTGTATGTTTTACTTTGGTGCTGTCCTATGGTGCCCTCCGTGTCGCGCAAGCGTGCAGGGATTCCCGCTGTAGGGTGTTGCAATACGTTCATGATTCGCTTATAGTGGGTTGGTGAGCGACTGAAACACAAACCCGAGTAAGGGGGTTGTTGCGTATGGGAATAAAGAGGACTTGATGCTTTAATGCTATGGTTGGGTTTTACCTTAATGGTCTTTAGTAGTTGCGGATGCTTGCTAGAGTTACAATCATAAGTGCATATGATCCAAGTAGGGAAAGTATGTTAGCTTATGCCTCTCCCTCATATGAAACTGCAATAGTGATTACCGGTCTTGTTAACAATTGCCTAGGACAATTCCGCACACCAATCCACCATAATTCCACAGTTGCTATTTATAATACTTAGTAATATATTCTAACTTTAGGATAACAGCACCTACTTTCATATTTTAGCTCTTCGATATCATACAAAGTTATCCACTTCATACCCACAACGTAGTTTTATTTCTCATCTCTAGTTGGAAGCAAACGTTCGGTGTACATAGAGTCGTATTAGTGGCAGATAGGGCTTGAGAGAATATTAATCTTACCTTTAGCTCCTTGTGGGTTCGACACTCCATACTTATCACTTCCACCTTTGGAAATTGCTATGATGATTCCCTGCACTTGGGGATTATCAAGCTCTTTTCTGGCGCCGTTGCCGGGGAGCAATAGCGTGGGGTTGATATTCTTGTGTATGCTTGTTTGCTTCCATCACTAAGTAGATTTTGTTTTTCCTTTTTTGTTTCTATTTAGTTGTGGGTGAAACATACAAAAAATCAAAAAAAAATTACTTGCCTCTCATGCCTAAACAGTTTTTCAAAAAGAGAAGTGATTGGAAAGTTATGCATTGAAGAAGTGAGGGTCGACCTTGAGCACTTGTGTTCATGCTCACGGAAACAATGTAGAATTTTTCATGGAAGTTTCTATGTAAATAATTATCCCCTTATATATCCATTGTATTATAAAAATAATGTGCCAAGCTTTGGTTTTAGGATGATTAGATTGCTTGTTTACTATGTGCAGAACAAAAACAAAAACTTTAGCTGTAGCGCGTGATTTTACATTTTTTACTGGGAAGTCAATTGGGTCTGAACCTTTTTTCTCATTACTTATGTATAAATTTTTCGAATTGTCAAATTTATTTCATAATTTTTGGAGTTACATAAGTTTACTAAACCTCCATATTACTACAGACTGTCCTGTTTTAGACAGATTCTGTTTTCTATGTGTTGTTTGCTTATTTTGATGAATCTATGAGTAGTATCGTAGGGTATGAACCATGGATGAGTTGGGATACAGTATATATTACACCAATATGAATTTATAATGAGTTCACGACAGTACCTAAAGGTAGCGATTTTCTTTATTATACTAACGGATCTCACAAAGTTTTTGTTAAAGTTTTGTGTGGATGAAGTGTTCGAAGAACGAGGAGTTACCGATGTGAGAAGAATAAAGGGAGGCAAGAACTCAAGCTTGGGGATGCCCAAGGCACCCCAAGTAAATATTCTAAGGATACTCAAGCATCTAAGCTTGGGGATGCCCCGGTTGGCATCCCATCTTTCTTCTTCAACAAATTATCGGTATACCACGGTTTTTGTTTTGTTCACATGATTTGTGTCATTTGTGTTTTTCTTTTTCTTTAAGAACCATGCTAGTATGAGATGTACCTTCATGAATTTATAGAATACTTCATGTGCTTCACTTATATCTTCTAAGTATGATCTTATAGAATTGCTCTTTGAGCTTCACTTAAATCTTTTGAGTATGGCTTTATAGAATGCTTCATGTGCTTCACTTATACATTTTGAGCTTGGATATTGGTTAGTATATATTAATTGTAGAATGATACATGAACTTAACTTATATATTTTGGAGTATGAATAATACTATCATCTAAAGCGGGTTTGGAAGAGTGTCAACTTTAGGAACTAGTGATCCCGTCATTCCGAATGGGGAGAATTTTGCTTATGTGGAGAGTAGTAAAATTTCTATGCTCGTAGATCATGAAAATAATGCTTTATGTGATGGTTATATTGTTGAATTCATTCATTATGCTACTGAAAATTATTATGAGGAAGGAATATTTGCTTGTAGGAGTGCAATAATATCAGGTTTTCCTCTCTATGTGCTTAAAGTTTTAAAGTTATACTTGTTTTGCCTTCCTATGCTAGTTGATTCTTGTTCCCATAAATTGTGTGCTCACAAAATCCCTAGGCATAGGAAGTGGGATAGGTTTAAATTTGCTAGTCATATTCTTCATTATGCTCTCTTTATGTTTCAATTCTTATCTTTTATATGAGCATCATTGAAATCATCATGCCTAGCTAAAAGGCATTAAAGAAAAGCGCTTGTTGGGAGACAACCCAATATTTACCATTATTGTTTTTGTGTGTTTACATGATTAAGCTACTGTAGTAATCATGTTTTATAGCTTTTGTTTCAATAAAGTGCCAAGTAAGACCTTCGGGAAGACTTGGGTGAAAGTTAATGTGATCTTGTTGTAAAAAACAGAAACTTTGCGCTCACGAGATTAGGTGCCGTTTTTTTTACAGAAGAGTGCTTTGGTCCTGATTACTTTTGCAGAATATTAATAGACAAATTCCTCACGTCCACCAATTTATTTCATAATTTTTTGAGTAGCAGAAATATGGTTAGTGTTCATATCATTACAGACGGTTCTGTTTCTGACAGATTCTGTTTTCATTGCATAGTTTGCTTGTTTTCTAGTTTCTATGGCTTATATTTCTCAATATAAATTGTAGAAATGATATGGTGCAGTAGGCATTGTGTGAGAACAATTATGAACCTTGTCTTTGACAGTACCAAAGTGAATGGTTTACTCTTTATCATACTAACCTATCTCACGAAGTTCCGTTAAGTTTTGTGTGATTGAAGTTTTCAAGTTTTGGGTGAGATATCGATATGAGGAGAATAAGGAGTGTAAAGACCCTAAGCTTGTGGATGCCCAAGGCACCCCAAGGTAATATTCAAGGAAGACTCAAGCACCTAAGCTTGGGGATGCCCTGGAAGGCATCCCCTCTTTCGTCTTCAAAACTATCTGTATACCTTACTCGAAGATATATTTTTATTCGTCACATGATATGTGTTTTTCTTGGAGTGTATTTTCAATTTTACTTGATGTTGAATAAAATCATTGGATCTGAATTATTAAATGAAAAATAATCCTCCCATGGCTAGTTAATCATTTGACTACTCAATGTCCTTCACTATTATCTTTTGGAGTAGTTTGTCATTTACTCACGTGCTTCACGTATATCCTATGAGTAAATGGCTGAATAATTGAATATCATAAATCTGAATTTACATATGTTTCATATGCTTATACCATGGGGAGTAATGGCTTCACATAGAATAAGTATAGGTAGTAAACTTATTGAAAGTTAACAAACGTAGAATTGGTCACTTGAATAATTCATGAAAGAATATTAAAGGAAGAGAGATTTCACATATAAATATACTATCTTGGACATCTTTTGTACTTGTGAGCACTCATTAAAATATGACATGCTAAAAGGTTGATGTCGGACAAGGAAGACACCATAATGGGTTATGTTTTCTTATATTTGAAATAAAGTATATTGTCATGTTGAGCTTGCTTGTCCCCCTCATGCTAGCCAAATTCTTTGCACCAAGTAGAGATACTACTTGTGCTTCCAAACATTCCTTAAACCTTTTACCTCAAGTTATCATGAACTATTATTGTTGACATTACCCTTGAGGTAAAAGGTTGGGAGGCGAATCTATAAGCCCCTATCTTTCTCTGTGTCCGATTAAAACTTTGAACCCATAAATATCACGTGAGTGTTAGCAATTGTGAAAGATTAAATGATAGTTGAGTATGTGGAGTTTGTTAAATCAAAGCTCTCACATAGACCCTTCCTGAAAATAAGATGAATTGTAATTGTTTTGATGACTGAGAATATAGTTTGTTAGTTTTAAGAAAGTTTATGATCTATACTTTAACATATGAATAGCTTGTTACTTGATCATGAGAAGTTTTATGAATATGAGCTACTGTTATGATACATAATGATGCTAGAAAAGTGATTGGAACTATCGTTGATGAAACTTATGCACTTGCTAAGCATTCACACTTCATAAATTATTTCTTTTATCATTTACCTACTCGAGGACGAGCAGGAATTAAGCTTGGGGATGCTGATACGTCTCCAATGTATCTATAATTTATGAAGTATCCATGCTATTATATTATCAACCTTGGATGTTTTATATGCATTTATATGCTATTTTATATGATTTTTGGCACTAACCTATTAACCTAGTACCCACTGCCAGTTTCTGTTTTTTCCTTGTTTTTGAGTTTTACAGAAAAGGAATATCAAACGGAGTCCAATTGACGTGCCAATTTTTCACGATTTTTTATGGACCAAAAGAAGACCCCGGAGTAAAAGAGTTGGGCCAGGAGAGTCCCGGGGCGTCCACGAGGGTGGGGGCGCCCCCCCCCCTAGGCGCGTGGGCCTGCCTCGTGGACGCCTCGGGCACCTCCTTGACGTGAGACCGACGCCAAAAATTCCTATAAATACAGAAAACTTGGAAAATTAACCTAGATCTAGAGTTCCACCGCCAGAAGCCTCCGTAGCCACCAAAAACCAATCTAGGCCCTCTCTGGCACCCTGCCGGAGGGGGCCATCATCACCAGAGGGCATGGAGGAGGATCCCGGAGGGGCCATCATCACCATGAATGCCAAGGACCAGAGGGAGAACCTCTCCCCATCTAGGGGGGAGGCCATGGAGGAGGAAGCACAAGGAGGAGAACCTCTCCTCCTCTCTTGGTGGCACCGCAGTGCCATCGAGAGGGGAATCATCGCCGCGGTGATCGTATTCATCAACATCACCATCCTCATCTCTTTTACGCGGTCCACTCTCCTGCACCCCGCTGTAATCCCTACTTGAACATGGTGCTTTATGCCACATATTATGATCCAATGATGTGTTGCCATCTTATGATGTTTTGAGTAGATATCCTTTGTCTTTGGGTTGATTGATGATCTAGATTGGTATGAGTTGTATGTTTTACTTTGGTGTTGTCCTATGGTGCCCTCCGTGTCGCGCAAGCGTGAGGGATTCCCGCTGTAGGGTGTTGCAATACGTTCATGATTTGCTTATAGTGGGTTGGTGAGTGACTGAAACACAAACCCGAGTAAGGGGGTTGTTGCGTATGGGAATAAAGAGGACTTGATGCTTTAATGCTATGGTTGGGTTTTACCTTAATGATCTTTAGTAGTTGCGGATGCTTGCTAGAGTTCCAATCATAAGTACATATGATCCAAGTAGATAAAGTATGTTAGCTTATGCCTCTCCCTCATATGAAACTGCAATAGTGATTACCGGTCTTGTTAACAATTTCCTAGGACAATTCCGCACACCGATCCACCATAATTCCACAGTTGCTATTTATAATACTTAGTAATATATTTTAACTTTATGATAACATCATCTACTTTCATATTTTAGCTCTCCGATATCATACAAAGTTATCCACTTCATACCCACAACGTAGTTTTATTTCTCATCTCTAGTTGGAAGCAAACGTTCGGTGTACGTAGAGTCGTATCAGTGGCAGATAGGGCTTGAGAGAATATTGATCTTACCTTTAGCTCCTTGTGGGTTCGACACTCCATACTTATCACTTCCACCTTTGGAAATTGCTACGATGATTCCCTGCACTTGGGGATTATTAGGGCCTAATTCGGGTAAGCTGTAACGGGTTGTGACCTAGCGGGCTGTAAATGGGCTATGTTGAGGAACGTAGTAATAATTCAAAATTTTCCTATGTGTCACCAAGATCAATCTAGGAGATACTAGCAATGAGAGAGAGGGAGTGCATCTTCATACCCTTGAAGATCGCTAAGCGGAAGCATTACAAGAACGCGGTTGATGGAGTGTACTCGCATCGATTCAAATCGCGGAAGATCCAATCAAGCGCCGAACGCACGGCACCTCCGCATTCAACACACGTACAGCCGGGGATGTCTCCTCCTTCTTGATCCAGCAAGGGGAGAGGGGAAGTTGAGGGAGAACCCCGGCAACACGACGGCGTGGTGGTGGTGGAGCTCGTGGTTCTCCGGCAGAGCTTCGCTAAGCACTACCGAGGAGGAGGAGGAGGGAAGGGCTGCGCTAGGGAATGGGTGCGGCTGCCCTCCCACCCCCTCTATTTATAGGGTGAAGGGGAGAGGGGGCGGCCCCCTAGATGCATCTAGAGGGGGGCGGCGGCCAGGGGGAAGACTTGCCCCCCAAGCAAGGTGGGAGGCGCCCCTCCCCCTAGGGTTTCTAACCCTAGGCGCCTTGGGACCTTGGGGGCACACCTGCCCACCAGGGGCTGGTTCCCTCCCATATTCAGCCCATTAAGTCCCCCGGGGCAGGCGGCCCCACCCGCTGGGCCCCCGAACACCTTTCAGTGGTCCCGGTACAATACCGATAACCCCCGAAACTATTCCATCGACTGAAACTGGACTTCCCATATATAAATCTTCACCTCTGGACTATTCCAGAACTCCTCGTGACATCCGGGATCTCATCCGGGACTATGAACAAACTTCGGTAACCACATACAATTTCCCATAACAATTCTAGCATCACTGAACCTTAAGTGTGTAGACCCTATGGGTTCGGGAACCATGTAGACATGACCGAGACATCTCTCTGGCCAATAACCAACAACGGGATACGGTATGTTACTTTGCCCGAGATTCAATCGTCGGTATCCCCATACCTCGTTCTATCTCGTTACCGCCAAGTCTTTTTACTCGTTCCGTAACGCATGATCCATGACCAACTCTTTAGTCACATTTAGCTCGTTATGATGACGCATTACCGAGTGGGCCCAGAGATACCTCTCCGTCATACGGAGTGACAAGTCCCAGTCTCGATTCGTGCCAACCCAACAGACACTTTCGGAGATACCTATAGTGCACCTTTATAGTCACCCAGTTACGTTGTGACGTTTGATACACCCAAAGCACTCCTACGGTATCCGGGAGTTGCACAATCTCATGGTCTAAGGAAACGATACTTGACATTAAAAAAGCTCTAGCAAACGAACTACACAATCTTGTGATATGCTTAGGATTGGGTCTTGTCCATCACATCATTCTCCTAATGATGTGATCCTGTTATCAACGACATCCAATGTCCATGGTCAGGAAACTACAACCATCTATTGATCAAAGAGCTAGTCAACTAGAGGCTCACTAGGTACATGTTGTGATCTTTGTATTCACACATGTATTATGGTTTCCGGTTAATACAATTATAGCATGAACAATAGACAATTATCATGAACAAGGAAATATAATAATAAGCACTTTATTATTGCCTCTCGGGCATATTTCCAACAGTCTCCCACTTGCACTAGAGTCAATAATCTAGTTACATTGTGATGAATCGAACACCCATAGAGTTCTGGTGTTGATCATGTTTTGCTCATGGAAGAGGTTTAGTCAATGGATCTGCGACATTCAGATCTGTATGCACTTTACAAATATCTATGTCTCCGTCTTGAATATATTCACGAATGAAGTTGAAGCGACGCTTGATATGCCTGGTCTTCTTGTGAAACCTAGGCTCCTTGGCAAGGGCAATAGCTCTAGTGTTGTCATAGAAGAGAGTCATTGGGCCCAACGCATTGGGAATGACTCCTAGGTCAGTGATGAACTCCTTCATCCAGACTGCTTCATGTGCTGCCTCTGAGGCAGCTATGTACTCCGCTTCACATGTAGATCCCACCACGACGCTCTGCTTGCAACTGCACCAGCTGACTGCCCCACCATTCAAAATGTACACGTATCCAGTTTGTGACTTGGAGTCATCCAGATCTGTGTCAAAGCTAGCATCGACGTAACCCTTTACGACGAGCTCTTCGTCACCTCCATAAACGAGAAACATATCCTTAGTCCTTTTCAGGTACTTCAGGATATTCTTAACCGTTTTCCAGTGTTCCATACCGGGATCGCTTTGGTACCTCCCTACCAAACTTACGGCAAGGTTCACATCAGGTCTGGTACATAGCATGGCATACATAATAGAGCCTATGGCTGAGGCATAGGGGATGACACTCATCTTTTCTCTATCTTCTGCCGAGGTTGGGCATTGAGCCGTGCTCAATCTCACACCTTGCAATACAGGCAAGAACCCCTTCTTGGACTGATCCATATTGAACTTCTTCAATATCTTGTCAAGGTACGTGCTTTGCGAAAGACCAATGAGCAGTCTCGATCTATCTCTATAGATCTTGATGCCTAATATGTAAGCAGCTTCTCCAAGGTCCTTCATTGAAAAACACTTATTCAAGTAGGCCTTTATGCTTTCCAAAAGTTCTATATCATTTCCCCTCAATAGTATGTCATCCACATATAGTATGAGAAATGATACGGAGCTCCCACTCACTTTCTTGTAAACACAGGCTTCTCCATAAGTCTACATAAAACCAAACACTTTGATAATTTCATCAAAGCGAATGTTCCAACTCCGAGATGCTTGCACCAGCCCATAGATGGAGCGCTGGAGCTTGCATACCTTTTCAGCATTCCTAGGATTGACAAAACCTTTCGGCTGCATCGTATACAATTCTTCCTTAAGAAAACCATTAAGGAATGTCGTTTTGACGTCCATTTGCCATATCTCATAATCATAGAATGCGGCAATTGCTAACATGATTCGGACGGACTTTAGCTTCGCTACGGGTGAGAATGTCTCATCATATTCAACCCCTTGAACTTGTCGATAACCCTTAGCGACAAGCCGAGCCTTATAGATGGTCACATTACCATTCGCGTCAGTCTTCTTCTTAAAGATCCATCTATTCTCTATGGCTTGCCGATCATCGGGCAAGTCTGTCAAAGTCCATACTTTGTTTTCATACATGGATCCTATCTCGGATTTCATGGCCTCAAGCCATTTGTTGGAATCCGGGCCCGCCATCACTTCTTCATAGTTCGAAGGTTCAACGTTGTCTAACAACATGATTTCCAGGACAGGGTTGCCGTACCACTCTGGTGCGGAACGTGTCCTTGTGGACCTAAGAAGTTCAGTAGCAACTTGATCCGAAGTTTCATGATCTTCATCATTAACTTCATATCTAGTCAGTGCAGGCACCACATAAACATCTTCCTGAGCTGTGCTACTCTCCGGTTCGAGAGGCAGTACATCATCAAGTTCTACTTTCCTCCCACTTACTTCTTTCGAGAGAAACTCTTTCTCTAGAAAGGATCCATTCTTGGCAACAAAGATCTTGCCTTCGGATCTGAGGTAGAAGGTATACCCAATAGTTTCCTTAGGGTATCCTACAAAGACGCATTTTTTTGACTAGGGTTCAAGCTTTTCAGGTTGAAGTTTCTTGACATAAGCATCGCATCCCCAAACTTTCAGAAATGACAGCTTAGGTTTCTTCCCAACCTATAATTCATACGGTGCCGTCTCAACGGATTTCGACAGAGCCTTATTTAAAGTGAATGCGGCAGTCTCTAAAGCATAACCCCAAAATGATAGCGCTAGATCGGTAAGAGACATCATAGATCGCACCATATCCAATAGAGTGCGCTTATGACGTTCGGACACACCATTACATTGAGGTGTTCCAGGCGGTGTGAGCCGTGAAACAATTCCACATTTCCTTAAGTGCGTGCCAAACTCGTGACTCAAGTATCCCCCTCCACGATCTGATCGTAAGAACTTTATTTTCTTGTCACGTTGATTCTCTACCTCACTCTGAAATTCCTTGAACTTTTCATAGATCTCAGACTTGTGTTTCATTAAGTAGACATACCCATATCTACTTAAGTCATCAGTGAGGGTGATAACATAATGATAGCCACCGCGAGCCTCAATGCTCATTGGACTGCACACATCAGTATGTATGATTTCCAATAAGTTGGTTGCTCGCTCCATTGTTCTGGAGAACGGAGTCTTGATCATTTTTCCCATGAGGCATGGTTTGCACGTGTCAAATGATTCATAATCAAGAGACTCCAAAAGTCCATCTGCATAGAGTTTCTTCATGCGTTTGACACCAATGTGATCAAGGCGGCAGTGCCACAAGTATGTGGAACTATAATTATCAAGCTTACATCTTTTGGCATTCACACTATGAATATGTGTAACATCATGTTCGAGATTAAACAAAAATAATCCATTGACCAGTGGGGCATGACCATAAAACATATCTCTCATATAAATGGAACAACCATTATTCTCGGATTTAAATGAGTAGCCATCTTGCATTAAACGAGATCCAGATACAGTGTTCATGCTCAAAGCTGGCACTAAATAACAATTATTGAGGTTTAAAACTAATCCCATAGGTAGATGTAGAGGTAGCGTGCCGACGGCGATCACATCGACCTTGGAACCATTCCCGACGTGCATCGTCACCTCGTCCTTCGCTAGTCTCCGCTTATTCCGCGGCTCCTGTTTTGAGTTACAAACATGAGCAACCGCACCGTTATCAAATACCCAGGAGCTACTACGAGCGCTGGTAAGGTACACATCAATAACATGTATATCACATATACCTTTGGCATTGCCGGCCTTCTTATCCGCTAAGTACTTGGGGCAGTTCTGTTTCCAGTGACCATTTCCCTTGCAATAAAAGCACCGAGTCTCGGGCTTGGGTCCATTCTTTGGCTTCTTCCCGGCAACTGATTTACCAGGCGCGGCAACTCCCTTGCCGTCCTTCTTGAAGTTCTTTTTACCCTTGCCTTTCTTGAAACTAGTGGTCTTATTCACCATCAACACTTGATGTTCCTTTTTGATTTCCACCTCCGCTGGTTTCAGCATTGAATATAACTCAGGAATGGACTTCTCCATCCCTTGCATATTGTAGTTCATCACAAAGCTCTTGTAGCTAGGTGGAAGCGACTTGAGGATCATGTCAATGACCGAGTCATTTGGAAGATTAACTCCCAGCTGAGACAAACGGTTGTGCAACCCAAATATTTTGAGTATATGCTCGCTGACAGAATTGTTTTCCTACATCTTACAACTGTAGAACTTGTCGGAGACTTCATATCTCTCGACTCAAGCATGAGCTTGGAAAACCATTTTCAGCTCTTGGAACATCTCATATGCTCCGTGCTGCTCAAAACACTTTTGGAGCCCCGGTTCTAAGTTGTAAAGCATGTCACACTGAACCAGGGAGTAATCATCACTGCGCGACTACCAGGTGTTCATAACGTCGTGAGTTGCTGGGAAAATGGGTGCGTCACCTAGCGGTGCTTCAAGGACATATGCTTTCTTGGCAGCTATGAGGATGGTCCTCAAGTTATGGACCCAATCTGTATAGTTGCTACCATCATCTTTCAGCTTGGTTTTCTCTAGGACCGCGTTGAAGTTGAGGGCAACATTAGCGTGGGCCATTTGATCTACAAGACATATTGTAAAGATATTTTAGACTAAGTTCATGATAATTAAGTTCATCTAATCAAATTATTTAATGAACTCCCACTCAAATAGGCATCCCTCTAGTCATCTAAGTGATACATGACCTAATCGACTAGGCCATGTCCAATGATCACGTGAGATGGACTAGTCATCAATGGTGAACATCTCCATGTTGATCGTATCTACTATACGACTCATGTTCGACCTTTCGGTCTCTCGTGTTCCGAGGCCATGTTTGTACATGCTAGGCTCGTCAAGTCTACCTAAGTGTTTCGCATGTGTAAATCTAGCTTACACCCGTTGTATGTGAACGTTAGAATCTATCACACTTGATCATCATGTGGTGCTTTGAAACAACGAACCTTCGCAACGGTGCACAGTTAGGGGGAACACTTTTCTTGAAATTTTAGTGAGGGATCATCTTATTTATGCTACCGTCGTTCTAAGCCAATAAGATGTAAACATGACAAACATCACATGCAAATCATAAAGTGACATGATATGGCCAATATCATCTTGCGCCTTTGATCTCCATCTTCGAGGCGCGGCATGATCACCTTCATCACCGGCATGACACCATGATCTCCATCATCGTGTCTTCATGAAGTTGTATCGCCAACTATTACTTCTACTACTACGGCTAACGGTTAGCAATAAAGTAAAGTAATCACAAGGCGTTTTCATTGACACGCGGGTCATACAATAAATTAAGACAATGATAACCCACAAGTATAGGGGATCGCAACAGTTTTCGAGGGTAGAGTATTCAACCCAAATTTATTGATTCGACATAAGGGGAGCCAAAGAATATTCTCAAGTGTTAGCTGTTGAGTTGTCAATTCAACCACACCTAAAAGACTTAATATCTGCAGCAAAGTATTTAGTAGCAAAGTAGTATGGAAGTAACGATAACGGTGGCAAAAGTAACAATAGTAGTTTTTGTAGCAATCGTAACAGTGGCAACGGAAAATTAACTAAGCAAAGATCAATATGTGAAAAGCTCGTAGGCAATGGATCAATGATGGATAATTATGTCGGATGTGATTCCTCATGCAACAGTTATAACATAGGGTGACACAGAACTAGCTCCAGTTCATCAATGTAATGTAGGCATGTATTCCGAATATAGTCATACGTGCTTATGGAAAAGAACTTGCATGACATCTTTTGTCCTGCCCTCCCGTGGCAGCGGGGTCCTATTGGAAACTAAGGGATATTAAGGCATCCTTTTAGTAGAGTACCGGACCAAAGCATTAACACATAGTGAATACATGAACTCCTCAAACTACGGTCATCACCAGGAGTGGTCCCGATTATTGTCACTTCGGGGTTACAGGATCATAACACATAGTAGGTGACTATTGACTTGCAAGGTAGGATCAAGAACTCACATATATTCATGAAAACATAATAGGTTTAGATCTGAAATCATGGCACTCGAGCCCTAGTGACAAGCATTAAGCATAGCAAAGTCATAGCAACATCAATCTTAGAACATAATGGATACTAGGGATCAAACCCTAACAAAACTAACTCGATTACATGGTAAATCTCATCCAACCCATCACCGTCCAGCAAGCCTACGATGGGATTACTCACGCACGGCGGAGAGCATCATGAAATTGGTGATGGAGGAAGGTTGATGATGATGATGGCGACGGAATCCCCTCTCCGGACCCCGAACGGACTCCAGATCAGCCCTCCCGATGAAGATTAGGGCTTAGCGGCGGCTCCGTATCGTAAAACGCGATGAATCCTTCTCTCCTATTTTTTCTCCCCGAACGTGAATATATAGAGTTGGAGTTGACGTCGGTGGAGTCTCAGGGGGCCCACGAGGCAGGGGGCGCGCCCTGCACCCTCGTGGACAGGGTGTGGGCCCCCTGATGCTGATTCTTTCACCAGTATTTTTTATTAATTCCAAAACGTGTCTCCGTGGATTTTCAGGTCATTCCGAGAACTTTTATTTCTGCACAAAAATAACACCATGGCAATTCTGCTGAAAACAGTGTCAGTCCGGGTTAGTTCCATTCAAATCATGCAAGTTAGAGTCCAAAACAAGGGCAAATGTGTTTGGAAAAGTAGATACGTTGGAGACATATCAACTCCCCCAAGCTTAAACCTTTGCTTGTCCTCAAGCAATTCAGTTGACAAACTGAAAGTGATAAAGAAAAAACTTCTACAAACTCAGTTTGATCTTGTTGTTGCAAATATGTAAAGCCAGCATTCAAGTTTTCAGCAAAGATTATGAACTAACCATATTCACAATAACATTTAGGTCTCATGTTTACTCATGTCAATGGCATAATCAACTAGCGAGCAATAATAATAAATCTTGGATGACAACACTTTCTCAAAATAATCATACCATGATATAACAAGATGGTATCTCGCTAGCCCTTTCTGAGACCGCAAAAGATAAATGCAGAGCACCCCTGAAGATCAAGGATTAACTAGAAATTGTAATTCATGGTAAAAGAGATCTAGTCACAGTCATACTCAATGTAAATTAATACCAATGCATGCGAATGACAGTGGTGCTCTCCAACTGGTGCTTTTTAATAAGAGGATGATGACTCAACATAAAAGTAAATAGATAGGCCCTTCATAGAGGGAAGTAGGGATTTGCAGAGGTGCCAGAGCTCGAGTTTTGAAATAAAGATAAATAATATTTTGAGTGGTATACTTTCATTGTCAACATAACAACCAAGAGATCTCGATATCTTCCATGCTACACACATTATAGGCGGTTCCCAAACAGAATGGTAAAGTTTATGCTCCCCCACCACCAACAAACATCAAACCATGGCTTGTCCTAAACAACGGGTGCCTCTGATGCCTACTACACAACCGTCTTCTTGTAGACGTTGTTGGGCCTCCAAGTGCAGAGGTTTGTAGGACAACAACAAATTTCCCTCAAGTGGATGACCTAAGGTTTATCAATCCGTGGGAGGCGTAGGATGAAGATGGTCTCTCTCAAACAACACTGCAGCCAAATAACAAAGAGTCTCTTGTGTCCCCAACACACCCAATACAATGGTAAATTGTATAGGTGCACTAGTTCGGCGAAGATATGGTGATACAAGTGCAATATGGATGGTAGATATAGGTTTTTGTAATCTGAAAATATAAAAACAGAAAGGTAACTAATGATAAAAGTGAGCGTAAACGGTATTGCAATGCTAGGAAACAAGGCCTAGGGTTCATACTTTCACTAGTGCAAGTTCTCTCAACAATAATAACATAATTGGATCATATAACTATCCCTCAAAATGCAACAAAGAGTCACTCCAAAGTCACTAATAGCGGAGAACAAACAAAGAGATTATGGTAGGGTACGAAACCACCTCAAAGTTATCCTTTCTGATCGATCTATTCAAGAGTCCGTAGTAAAATAACATGAAGCTATTCTTTCCGTTCGATCTATCATAGAGTCCGTACTAGAATAACACCTTAAGACACAAATCAACCAAAACCATAATGTCACCTAGATACTCCAATGTCACCTCAAGTATCCGTGGGTATGATTATACGATATGCATCACACAATCTCAGATTCATCTATTCAACCAACACAAAGAACTTCAAAGAGTGCCCCAAAGTTTCTACCGGAGAGTCAAGACGAAAACGTGTGCCAACCCCTATGCATAAGTTCACGAGGTCACGGAACTCGCAAGTTGATCACCAAAACATACACCAAGTGGATCACGTGATATCCCATTGTCACCACAGATAAGCACATGCAAGACATACATCAACTGTTCTCAAATCCTTAAAGACTCAATCCGATAAGACAACTTCAAAGGGAAAACTCAATCCATTACAAGAGAGTAGAGGGGGAGAAACATCAGATCCAACTATAATAGCAAAGCTCGCGATACATCAAGATCGTACCACCTCAAGAACACGAGAGAGAGAGAGAGATCAAACACATAGCTACTGGTACATACCCTCAGCCCCAAGGGAGAACTACTCCCTCCTCGTCATGGAGAGCGCCGGGATGATGAAGATGGCCACTGGAGAGGGATTCCCCCCTCCGACATGGTGCCGGAACGGGTCTAGATTAGTTTTCGGTGGCTACGGAGGCTTCTGGCGGCGGAACTCCCGATCTATTCTGCTCCCCGAAGTTTTTAGGGTATATGGACATATATAGGCGAAAGAAGTCGATCAGGGGATCTTCGGGCTGTCCACGAGGCAGGGGGCGCGCCCAGGGGGTGGGCGCGCCCCCCACCCTCATGGGCAGCCCGGGACTCTTCTGGTCCATATTCGATGCTCCGTGGGCTTCTTCTGGTCCAAAAATAAGTTCCGTGAAGTTTTAGGTCAATTGGACTCCGTTTGATTTTCCTTTTCTGTGATACTTTAAAACAAGGAAAAAAACAGAAACTGGCACTGGGCTCTAGGTTAATAGGTTGGTCCCAAAAATCATATAAAATAGCATATAAATGCATATAAAACATCCAAGGTTGATAATATAATAGAATGGAACAATCAAAAATTATAGATACGTTGGAGACGTATCAGCCTCCAACTAACAACAATCCTAGGGGAGTTTTCTTTGCAATTATTTTGATTTGAGCATGGGACTGGGCATCCCGGTTACCAGCCATTTTCTCGTGAGTGATGAGCGGAGTCCGATCATCGTGAGAATAACCCACCTAGCATGGAAGATATAGACAGCCCTAGTTGATACATGAGCTATTTGAGCATACAAAGCAGAATTTCATTTGAAGGTTTAGAGTTTGTCACATACAAATTTACTTGGAACGGCAAGTAGATACCGCTTATAGGAAGGTATGGTGGACTCATGTGGAATAAGTTTGGGGGTTTATGGAAGTGGACGCACAAGCAGTATTCCCTCTTAGTGCAAGTGAAGGCTAGAAAAAGACTGGAAAGCGACCAACTAGAGAGCGACAACAGTCATGAACATGAATTTAGATTAATCAACAATGAGTGCAAGCATGAGTAGGATATAAATCACCATGAACATAAATATCGTGGAGGCTATGTTGATTTTGTTTCAACTACATGCGTGAACATGTGCCAAGTCAAGCCACTCGAATCATTCAAAGGAGGATACCACCCTATCATACCACATCACAACCATTTTAATAGCATGTTGGCACGCAAGGTAAACTATTATAAACTCCTAGCTAATTAAGCATGGCATGGGCAACTATAATCTCTAATTGTCATTGCAAACATGTTTCATTCATAATAGGCTGAATCAGGAACGATGAACTAATCATATTTACAAAAACAAGATAGGTCGAGTTCATACCAGCTTCTCTCATCTCAATCAGTCCATCATATATCGTCATTATTGCCTTTCACTCGCACGACCGAACGGTGTGGATAATAATAATAGTGCATGTGCATTGGACTAAGCTGGAATCTGCAAGCATTTAATACAAGGGAGAAGACAAGGTAATATGGGCTCTTGGTTAAATCAACAATAATGCATATGAGAGCCACTCAACATTTTCATCATGGTCTTCTCCTCTCGACCCCCAAAGAACAAGAAAATAAATAAAACTATTTACACAAGAAAGCTCCCAACAAGCAAAAGAAGAACGAGAAATCTTTTTGGGTTTTCTTTTAATTACTACTACTGCATGCATGGAAAGTAAACTAGCTAAAAGCTATAACTAATTTTTTTGGTTTTTCTTAAGGTTTTTTCGAACACACAAGAAGAAGGCTTAGCAAAGAAAATAAACTAGCATGGATGGTACAATGAAAAAGTATGAGCACCAACAACTAGAATGAGTGTGTGAACATGAATGTAATGTCGGTGAGAAATACATACTCCCCCAAACTTAGGCTTTTGGCCTAAGTTGGTCTATGGCCACTGATCGAAGCTACTCTCTCCGGTGTACTGAGGAGGGTCCTCAAGGTGCCACTGGTTGGCAATCTCCTCCGGATCCCACTGATAAACAAACTGTCGATAAGGGTCAAGTGGTGGCTCAGGTTCAGGCTCTGGGACTTGTGCCAGCCTCCAGTATGCATAAATGGCCTCTGGCAAGATGAGGTATGTGCCTGAAAGTATGTTAAACAACGAGGGTGCAGGCAAGGTAATAATCTTATAGTGAGTTTTATCAAATATCAAATTATACTTAAGCATCTTCTTCTTATTTTTAACAATAAAATCATGTGCTACCATACTCTTATAATCTAGAAAAACAGGGGGCAGCAACTTTTCCTCTTTCTCATAATGCCTAATAGGTATCTCAAAGTGTTCAGCAAGGCATGAAGCAAAGATGCCTCCGAAGATGGGGCCCTTTGTATGGTTTAGACTTAATCGTTTAGCAACAATAGCGCCTAAGCTGAAAGTTGTATCCCGAAACAAAGCATGGTGCAAAATGACAATATCAGGAGCACAAAGATTTACACTATTCCCGCGACCAATTAAGCAACTACTAGCAAATATCGCAAAGTAACGTAGAACAGGAAAATGTATACTAGTAATTCTTGCATCGGAAACTTTCCTAGTTTCTCCTACAACATTTCTATCAATAAACCCATCCACATCACTACGATGTGGTTCCTCGATGCTGCCCTCAAAGGGTATCTTGCAGAGCCGACAAAAATCATGGAGTGACATCTCCTTAACCTCATCATATAAGTGAAACTCCACTGAAGGTGGTGATTTCTTAGCATGGAAATAAAAATTTTGCACGAAAATATTAGTGAGTAAGAGATACTGTTCGCGCTGGTCGTGCAGGAAGTCGGTGAGGCCTGCATTCTCAGCAAAGTAATAGAAATCATCATAAATTCCAGCGGTTCTTAAGAACGCATCACAAGGCCATTCGCACGGCCGAACCTCCGCAATGCGAGGAAGATTGTATTTGAGCTTTTTATTCTCCTCATTCTGCTTATCCTTCGAGCTTCGGCTCGAAGAGCCTCTCAACAATCTCTTCAACATTTTCTCCCTCCGGAAATTTCTGAAATTTTTAGTGACTCAAAATAAAAGTGAACCAAACTCAACAAAATTGATAGAAACTACTCCTACAAGTGCCTAGAGGCCATATCATGCATTAAAACTACTTTGGACCATATAAATTTGACATGCAAGCTCAAGAACAGTGTCACCCTAACAGGAAAAATTTGTAGTAAATAACGCCCTAGAACAAAAACTAATTGTACCCATGGAGGAGTCACATACAGAAGAACAATCTCCCCAAACAGTTTTGTGAATGGAGCTTTGAGCAAGGAGATCGAAAATGGCAGCAAGATGAGCTAGAACATGGGTTTGAGCTATGGGAGGATTTTTTCTGGAGGAAGACGAAGTGAGTGGGTGCTGGAATAAGTGGAGGGGGTCCACGAGGCAGGGGACGCGCCCTAGGGGGGTGGGCGCGCCCTGCACCCTCGTGGCCAAATGGTGGCCCCCCTGGTGTGTTCTCAGTGCCGGTAATTCTTAAATATTCTACAAAAAATCATATTTCATTTTCAGGACATTTGGAGAACTTTTATTTTCAGGGTATTTTTATTGCAAGGATAATTCAGAAAGCAGACAGAAAATACTTTTTTTCTTTATTTAATCTAAATAACAGAAAGTAAAAGGAGGGTACAGAGAGTTGTGCTTTCTAACTTCATCCATCTCATGCTCATCAAAAGGAATCCACTAACAAGGTTGATCAAGTCTTGTTAGCAAACTCCTTATGAATAACATGAAACCGGAGAATTTTCGAATAACACTAGGTTACCTCAACGGGGATGTGCATGTGCCCAACAATAAGAATATCATATTTACTCTTGACAATAGGAAGAGGGAATTCAAAACATCCAATAGTAATCATTGAAATTTTTCCAATAGAATTGATACTCTGGACTTTAGGTTGTTTCCTCGGAAAGTGTAATGTACGCTCATTACCATTAACATGAAAAGTGACATTGCCTTTGTTGCAATCAATAACAGCCCTTACAGTATTCAGAAAGGGTCTACCAAGGATAATCGACATACTTTCGTCCTCGGGAATATCAAGAATAAGAAAGTCCGTTAAAATAGTAACGTTTGCAACCACAACAGGCACATCCTCACAGATACCGACAGGTATAGCAGTTGATTTATCGGCCATTTGCAAAGATGTTTCAGTAGGTGTCAACTTATTCAAATCAAGTCTACGATATAAAGAGAGAGGCATAACACTAACGCCGGCTCCAAGATCACATAAAGCAGTTTTAACATAGATTCTTTTAATGGAGCATGGTATGGTTGGTACTCCTGGATCTCCTAGTTTCTTAGGTATTCCACCTTTAAAAGTATAATTCGCAAGCATGGTGGAAATTTCAGCTTCCGATATCTTTCTTTTATTTTTAACAATATCTTTCATATACTTAGCATAAGGATTCATTTTAAGCATATCAGTCAAACACATACGCAAAAAGATAGGTCTAATCATTTCAGCAAAGCGCTCAAAATCCTCATCATCCTTTTTTCTTGGATGGTTTAGGAGGAAAAGGCATGGGATTCTGAACCCATGGTTCTCTTTCCTTACCGCGCTTCCTAGCAACGAAGTCTCTCTTATCATAATGTTGATTCTTTGATTGTGGGTTATCAAGATCAACAACAGGTTCAACCTCTACATCATTGTTATTGCTAGGTTGAGCATCATCATGAACATCATCATTAACATTATAACTAGGTTCATGTTCATTACCAAATAGTGTTTCAACATCAGAAATAGAAATATCATTGGGATTCTCAGGTGTGTCAACAACAGGTTCACTAGAAGCATGCAAAGTCCTATCATTTTTCTTTTTCTTCTTCTTAGAAGGACTAGGTGCATCAACATTAGTTCTCTGAGAATCTTGCTCAACTCTCTTAAGGTGGCCCTCAGGATACAAAGGTTCCTGAGTCATTTTACCCCCTCTAGTCACAACTCTAACAGCACTATCATTTTTCTTATTATTTAATTCATTGAGAAAATCATCTTGTGCTTTAAGCACTTGTTCTACCTGAGTGGTAACCATAGAAGCATGTTTACTAATAAGTTTAAGGTCACCTTTAACTCTAGACATATAATCACTCAAGTGTTCAATCATATAAGCATTACGTTTCAATTGTCTACCAACACAAGCATTGAAGTTTTCTTGTTTAACAATAAAATTATCAAACTCATCCAAGCATTGGCTAGCAGACTTATTACGAGGAATATCACCTTCATCACATTTATAGAGAGAATTTACCTTTACTACCTGTGTCGGGTTATTAAGACCATGTATTTCTTCAATAGGTGGTAAATTCTTAACATCTTCAGCTTTAATACCCTTTTCTTTCATAGATTTCTTTGCCTCTTGCATATCTTCAGGACTGAGAAATAGAATACCCATTTTATTCGGAGTTGGCTTAGGAGTTGGCTTAGGAAGTGTCCAATCATTATCATTACTCAATATATTATTCAATAGCAATTCAGCTTGCTCAATAGTTCTTTCCCTGAAAACACAACCAGCACAACTATCCAGGTGGTCGCTGGAAGCATCGGTTGGTCCATTATAAAAGATATCAAGTATTTCATTTTTCTTGAGAGGATGATCAAGCAAAGCATTAAGTAATCGGAGAAGCCTCCCCCGAGCTTGTGGGAGACTCCCTTCTTCAATTTGCACAAAATTATATATTTTCCTTAAGGCAGCTTGTTTCTTATGAGCGGGGAAATATTTAGCAGAGAAGTAATAAATCATATCCTGGGGACTACGCACACAACCAGGAGCAAGAGAATTAAACCATGTTTTAGCACCACCCTTTAATGAGAACGGAAATAACTTAAGGATATAGTAGTAACGAATTTTTCCTCATGAGTGAATAGGGTGGCTATATCATTTAGTTTACTAAGATGTGCCACAACAGTTTCAGATTCATAGCCATAAAAAGGATCAGATTCAACCAAAGCAATTAACTCGGGATCGACAGAGAAATCATAATCCTTAACAGAAATACAGATATGTGAAGTAGCAAAAGCAGGGTCATATTTCATTCTAGCATTCAAAGACTTTTCTTTCAGCTTAGCTAACAATTTCTTAAGATCATATCTATCTTTGCAAGCAAAAAGATCTATAGCAGTTTCTTCATCCATAACATAACCTTCAGGCACATCAGGCAATTCATATCTAGGGGGAGAATCTTCATCATCACTTTCATCAATATTATCTGTTCCAATAATTTCATTCTCTCTAACCCTAGCAAGTTGTTCATCAAGAAATTCACCTAATGGCACAGTATTATCAAGCATAGAAGTAGTTTCATCATAAGCATCATGCATAGCAGAAGTGGCATCATTAATAACATGCGACATACCAGAATCAATAGCAGGAGTAGGTGTCGTAAGTTTACTCAAAACAGAAGGAGAATCAAGTGCAGAGCTAGATGGTAGTTCCTTACCTCCCCTCGTAGTTGAGGGGAAAATCTTGGTTCTTTCATCTTTCAAGTTCCTCATAGTGATCAACATATATAAATCCCAAGTGACTCAAAGAATAGAGCTATGCTCCCCGGCAACGGCGCTAGAAAATGGTCTTGATAACCCACAAGTATAGGGGATCGCAACAGTTTTCGAGGGTAGAGTATTCAACCCAAATTTATTGATTTGACACAAGGGGAACCAAAGAATATTCTCAAGTATTAGCTGTTGAGTTGTCAATTCAACCACACCTAAAAGACTTAATATCTGCAATAAAGTATTTAGTAGCAAAGTAGTATGGAAGTAACGGTAACGGTGGCAAAAGTAACAATAGTAGTTTTTGTAGCAATCGTAACAGTGGCAACGAAAAAGCAACTAAGCAAAGATAAATATGTGAAAAACTCGTAGGAAATGGATCAATGATGGATTATTATGTCGGATGCGATTCGTCATGCAATAGTTATAACATAGGGTGACACAGAACTAGCTCCAGTTCATCAATGTAGTGTAGGCATGTATTCTGAATATAGTCATACGTGCTTATGGAAAAGAACTTGCATGACATCTTTTGTCCTACCCTCCCGTGGCAGCGGGGTCCTATTGGAAACTAAGGGATATTAAGGCCTCCTTTTAATAGAGTACCGGACCAAAGCATTAACACTTAGTGAATACATGAACTCCTCAAACTACGGTCATCACCGAGAGTGGTCCTGATTATTGTCACTTCGGGGTTACCGGATCATAACACATAGTAGGTGAATATTGACTTGCAAGATAGGATCTAGAACTCACATATATTCATGAAAACCTAATAGGTTCGGATCTGAAATCATGGCACTCGGGCCCTAGTGACAAGCATTAAGCATAGCAAAGTCATAGCAACATCAATCTTAGAACATAATGGATACTAGGGATCAAACCCTAACAAAACTAACTCGATTACATGGTATATCTCATCCAACCCATCACCGTCCAGCAAGCCTACGATGGGATTACTCACGCACGGTAGAGAGCATCATGAAATTGGTGATGGAGGAAGGTTGATGATGACGATGGCGACGGATTCCCCTCTCCGGAGCCCCGAACGGACTCCAGATCAGCCCTCCCGATGAAGATTAGGGCTTGGCGGTGGCTCCGTATCGTAAAACGCGATGAATCCTTCTCTCCTATTTTTTTCTCCCCGAACATAAATATATAGAGTTGGAGTTGACGTCGGTGGAGTCTCAGGGGGCCCACCAGGCAGGGGGCGCCCTGCACCCTCGTGGACATGGTGTGGGCCCCCTGATGCTGATTCTTTTGCCATTGTTTTTTATTAATTCCAGAACATGTCTCCGTGGATTTTCAGGTCATTCCGAGAACTTCTATTTCTGCAAAAAAATAACACCATGGGAATTCTGCTGAAAACAACGTCAGTTCAAGTTAGTTCCATTCAAATCATGCAAGTTAGAGTCCGAAACAAGGGCAAAAGTGTTTGGAAAAGTAGATACGTTTGGACGTATAAGAAAACTCCTATGGCTCCTACCGGTTGTCATACTCATCGACATGCAAGTCATGATTCCTATTACGAGAACATGATCAATCTCATACACTGTCGGTGTCAAAACTGGCGGATCTCGGGTAGAGGGTCCCGAACTGTGCGTCTAAGGCCGATGGTAACAGGAGGCAAGGGACACGATGTTTACCCAGGTCTGGGCCCTCTTGATGGAGGTAATACCCTACATCCTGCTTGATTGTTCTTGATGATATGAGTATTACAAGAGTTGATCTACCACGAGATCATAGAGGCTAAACCCTAGAAGCTAGCCTATGGTATGATTGTATGTTGTCCTACAGACTAAACCCTCCAGTTTATATAGACACCGGAGGGGGCTAGGGCTACAAAGAGTCGGTTACAAGGGAGGATATCTACACATCTGTATTGCCTGGCTTGCCTTCCACGCCAAGGAGAGTCCCATCTGGACACGGGACGAAGTCTTCAATTTGTATCTTCATAGTCCAACAGTCCGGCCAAAGGATATAGTCCGGCTGTCCGGAGACCCCCTAATCCAGGACTCCCTCAGTAGCCCCTGAACCAGGCTTCAATGAAGATGAGTCCGGCGCGTAGTTTTGTCTTCGGCATTGCAAGGCGGGTTCCTCCTCCGAATACTCCATAGAAGATTCTGAACACAAGGATAGTGTCCGGCTCTGTAAAACAAGTTCCACATACTACCGCAGAGAGAATAATATTTGCACAAGTCTAATCTGCTGACGCGTTCTGACATCACGACGTTATGTCATGGCTCGGTCATTATTCGAACCGTTTTTCTCAACCAGCACCGCACATAACATGGGGCTGTTTTCTCGACACGTCTTGTCGAAGCAGAGATCATGTCCCCCTTATTACGGGATTCTCATCAATACGGACGTGGGTAACCCAACCGCGCCATCAATTACGACGCCTGGGGAATAAGCGGTTTTACCAGGCAAGTGGGGAGACACATCGCCTCTTCCGCCCTTATAAAGGGACAATGATTCACTCTTTTCACCCACGCCTTCTTCCTCCTTGCTTACCCATTCCCGCACACTCGAGCTCTAGCGCCCAAGCTCGCGTTCTTCTTCTCAAACCACTCCAAGCATGTCCGGAGCAGGAGGCAAGTGGATGGTCTCGTCCGTCACGGAGGAGCACATCACAAAGTTGCGGGCAGCCGAACATCTGGCCGCGGATATCGCGCACCGGCTGCCAGATGCAGGGCAGATCGTCCCTACGCCCGAACCCCATGAGAGGGTAGTTTTTATCACCCATTTCATCCGCGGATTGGGATTTCCCCTCCACCCGTTTGCCTGCGGGCTCATGTTCTACTACGGGCTGGATTTTCATGATCTGGCCCCCAACTTCATCCTCAACATCTCGGCGTTTATCGTCGTGTGCGAGGCCTTCCTCCGCATCAGGCCCCACTTCGTCCTGTGGTTGAAAACCTTCAATGTTAAACCGAAGGTGGTGGTCGGCCAGCAAGCAGAGTGCGGAGGCGCCATGGTGGGCAAAATGCCTAACGTCACCTGGCTTGAGGGCACCTATGTGGATACCATAAAGGGGTGGCAATCGGGTGGTTCTATATCACCGAGCCACGCGACACCAACTGGGTGGCGGCCCCCAAATTTCGATCCGGAATCCCCACGTGGCTCACCTCCTGGAAAGAGAAGGGCCTGTCCTGGGGTTCTTCGGTAGAGCTGACCGGACTCCGGACGTGCATCAGGAACATGATGAGCAAGAAAATCAAGCTCGTCAACGTGGTCCAGGTCATGCTCTTCCGCTGGATCCTCCCGTGCCAACAACGGGCATTCAATTTGTGGGAGTTCGACCCGGCCAAGCACCAGACGCTGCGAGAGCTCTATGACATGACGCACGAGGACGTCTGGAGGGTGCTGTTCAAGGGTGCCGAGGTACCTCCTTCGCTCTCTGAGGACCGCGGACTCAACGCAAAGCGCCGCGCCAATCCGGTAAGTTTTTATATTTCACGCGGTATTCATTTGCCCCGGTTTAAATTATGTGCGGGGTCTAAGCTTCCATGTCATTAACAGGACTGGATAAAGACAGCGGAGCAGCTCGATTGCCCAGCCCCGCTGCCTGAAGATCCTGCAAATGCTCTCCTGGCGGAGATGCTAGCTCCAGCACCTTATGAGGTGCCGGTGAAGAAGACCAAGAAGAAGACCACGGGGACTCGAAAGGGTCTCCGGCACAAGGTTGTATCGAACTCATCGTCCAATGACTCCGACGCGCACTCCTCCCATGAAAATGAGGAGGAGGAGGAGGAAAGTTATCCCCCCAGCCAGGGGAGACAAGAAAAGGAAGGCCGACCCAACCGGGGAGGCCGAAGGGTCCAAGAATGGGAGGACCCTCCATCCGGACTGCTCCACTACGGCCGCCCACAACGACGACGAGTGGTTCCCCAGGGACAAGCCCCTAGCGAAGTCGTAAGTGTCCGGATACCATAGTAATTAATGGTAGACTACTCATATCAATAAGGAATTCCTTCTTTTCCGGGAGCCCATTCAGACAGAACTCCAAAGTTAAGCGTGTTTAGCTTGGAGTAGTGTCAGGATGGGTGACCGACCGGGAAGTTGCTCCCGGGTGTGCACAAGTGAGGACAAAGTGCGCAGAAAAGACTAGTATTGATCTGTGGGGCCAGTCTAGATCCCGCCAGGAGTAACGACCACCGACGGGTGTGTCCGGGGCGTTACAAGTTGGTATCAGAGCCGACCCTCGCGGTTACACGGATGTTTGCGGACAGGTGCGTGGTCATGTTGTTCATGACATTTGTGACCCGTCGTGGAACCCGGCATGGCACATGTACTGGACTGGATGCACAGACGTATGTGCCAAGAGGGAATGTTCCTGTGGCCCGACGAGGACGTCGGTTCCTCTGAGTGGGGGTGTATGTGATGGCCTGGCTTATTAGGGATGATAGACTACTCATATCAATAAGGAATTCCTTCTTTTCCGGGAGCCCATTCGGACAGAACTCCAAAGTTAAGCGTGCTCAGCTTGGAGTAGTGTCAGGATGGGTGACCGACCGGGAAGTTGCTCCCGGGTGTGCACAAGTGAGGACAAAGTGCGCAGAAAATACTAGTATTGATCTGTGGGGCCAGTCTAGATCCCGCCAGGAGTAACGACCACCGGCGGGTGTGTCCGGGGCGTTACAGTTTTATTGCACTACTTCTACTTATGCCGAATATGATTATGCAGCCCGTATCGACGTATCGTCGGGCGGTTCTTTGGACTCGTCAGATATGAACAGCGATTCACTTCCGACCGCCTCCGCCCCTTGCCCTGCAGACAATGTCGAGGTGTTGTCTCAACGGGCACCGGGCTAAGGGGAGGTAGTGTAACGCCCTTGATGCGGCTATATCTCCTACGTGTCGGAGCACGACTTAGAGGCATAACCGCATTGAAATCAATGTCGCAAGTAAGGTAATCTTCACAACAACCCATGTAAAAAGATAATAAGGGGAAAGGTACATAGTTGGCTTACACTCGCCACGTCACACAAAGTACATAAATAGCATTACAAGCATCCAATCACTCATGGTCCGACTACGGTACCAAAATAAAAGATGAACCCCAACATGCGACACGATCCCGATCGCCCCAACTGGGCACCACTACTGATCATCAGGGAAAGACACATAGTAACGGCGTGAGTCTTCGTCGAACTCCCACTTGATCTCAAGCGCATCATCTGGAACGGAGTCATCGGGCCCTGCATCTGGTTTGGAAGTAACCTGTGAGCCACGGGGACTCAGCAATCTCGCACCCTCGTGATCAAGACTATTTAAGCTTATAGGAAAGGCAAGGTAATAGGTGGAGCTACAGCAAGCGACTAGCATATATGGTGGCTAACCTGTTCGCAAAAGAGAGCGAGAAGAGAAGGCAAAGCACGAACAAAGAACTATAGAACAACCTACGGCAAGCATTACTCCAACACCGTGTTCACTTCCCGGACTCCGCCGAGAAGAGACCATCACGGTTACACACACAGTTGATTCATTTTAATTAAGTTAAGGTTCAAGTTATCTACAACCGGACATTAACAAATTCCCATCTGCCCATAACCGCGGGCACGGCTTTCGAAAGTTCAAATCCCTGCAGGGGAGTCCCAACTTAGCCCATGACAAGCTCTCACGGTCAACGAAGGATATACCTTCTCCCGAGACATTCCGATCAGACTCGGCATCCCGGTTCTACAAGACAACTTCGACAAGTTAAAATAAATCCAGCAACACCGCCCGAATGTGCCGACAAATCCCGATAGGAACTGCACATAACTCGTTCTTAGGGCACACTCGGATAAGCAATCCGTACAACTAAAACCAGCCCTCGAGTTTCCCCGAGGTGGCGCTGCAAGGGGCTCTAGTTTGGACCAACACTCAGGGGAGCACTGGCCCGGGGGGGTTTAAATAAGATGACCCTTGGGCTCCAGAAACCCAAGGGAAAAACAGGCTAGGTGGCAAATGGTAAAACCAAGGTTGGGCATTGCTGGAAGAGTTTTATTCAAGGCGAACTATCAAGGGGTTCCCATTATCACCCAACCGCGTAAGGAACGCAAAATCCGGAAACATAACACCGATATGACGGAAACTAGGGCGGCAAGAGTGGAACAAAACACTAGGCAAAAGGCCGAGCCTTCCACCCTTTATCAAGTATATAGATGCATTAAGATAACAAGATAATATAGTGATATCCCAACAAGAAAAATAATGTTCCAACAAGGAACGGTCTCCAATCTTCACCTGCAACTAGCAACGCTATAAGAGGGGCTGAGCAAAGCAGTAACATAGCCAATCAACGGTTTGCTAGGACATGGTGGGTTAGAGGTTTGACATGGCAATTTTGGGAGGCATGATAAGAATGTGGTAGGCATCGTAGCATAGGCATAGCAAAAGAGCGAGCATCTAGCAAAGCAAACATAGAAGTGATTTCGAGGGTATGATCATCTTGCCTGCAAAGTTGTCAGAGTTGACTGGATCCTCGAAAGCAAACTCAACGGGCTCCTCGTTGGCGAACTCATCTCCCGGCTCTACCCAAACAAGACAAACAAGCAAGAGGAACACAATCAACCACATGCAAATCTCAAACAACATGATGCAAACATGGTATGCTATGCGGGATGCGATATGTGATGCATATGCAAGATTTGACAAGGAATGATTGAACCTGGCCTCAACATGTAAATACAAGAGTGCCACTGGAAAGGTGAGGTGATTTCGGTTGAAATCGATATAAAGATCACCGGAATCGGATGCACGGTTTGGAAATGGCAAGCAAAACAAATATGGCACCGGTCTGCGATAAACAGCAAGTAGCCATCTAAATGCATCACGATAATTATGCTACAGCACTCAAACATGGCAACAACATACATGGTAGGGATCCACTCATAACGCTTGACAAAAGATGAACACTGAGCTATGGCCAATTCATCCATTAACAGGTTCAAACAAGCATGGCAAAAGTGCAATTGGTAAACAGGTTTCAGACTTGGTGAAATTTACACAAGTCTGGAATTTCAGATCAGGTAGCACAGTTTGGAGCATGAAAACTATATGCTACAGGAACTTAACATGGCAAAACAAGGCATGACATCGAGCTACTCAAAGAGCTTAACAAAAGTCCCTTAGTGACCTTGAGCCAAAAGGGATCAGAAAATACAATTGCAAGCATGTGAACATGGCAAAAACATAATCAGGTTACAGACTTAGAGAAAAACTGGAGCATGCAAATATCTTAACGAGTAGGCATGTTCACGAGCTCGATGCACTCACTACAGAGCAAGGCATGACAAACTAAGCATACACCCATCACGAATACATATTATATAAGCTAGACATGGCAAGAACAACAACATAGCAAGCATGGATCAACAACAACATCCTCAGCAAAATCGCTAACAAGTAGACAATCTGCCAGGAATTACGAAATAGCAAAAGTAGAGCTCGATTGACTCAAGATAGGGTGCTCCATAATTGCAAACAAAGACATGGATGGATAGAGCACCACAATATTAACAAATCATCCTTACTGATCATCCTCAAAAGAGGCACGGATCACTAGGAAACAACATGAACATATGGCATATTGATAAAAATAGATCAAGGACTTGGAGAAATTCTAAGTCCCTGAAATCAGCATTAACGAATGTACTACTTTGCAAGCTTGTGCTAGTCACCACACATGTTACAAAAATACATGGATAGCACCTCTGTAAAGATGGCAAAGCATATAACAAAACACATGTAGAGCTCAAGAGCATATCATGCACACAATAATCATGGCAAAAATGACAAATAGCTATTTGGTGTAGCAGATCTGACAATTAACTCAAATAGCTCTCTTCCAACAGCATTTCGGGCATCAAGATGAACTCAAATGAAAATGATGCAATGAGATGAAATGATGTGCTCTCTGGGACGAACATTTTGATATGCTACACGCCCAAAACGGAGCTACGGATGCAGAGATATAGCATGATGAAAAATGCAATATAACTAAGGTTTGGGACAAAAGTCAACCGATCCAAAATCCTCAGATCCAGATCCGGATCAGCGCGGAAGTCGAGGTTGGCCAGGGAACACTGTGGCTCGCCGGAGAAGCTGGGGTGGCCAGATCCGAGCGAGGGGGAGGCGAGTGCGAGGCCGGTCGGCGTCGCGGCGGCGGGCGGCGAGGGCGTCCGCGGCAGCCGGCGACAGGGGCGGCGGGGCGGCGCCGGAGTCCGGCCGGAGGCGGCGCCGGGCGACGATGTGGCGTACCGGGCGCGGGGAGGAAGACACCAGGCGGCGGCGGGTGGCGATGGGCCTCGGGGGCCCGACCTGGGCCTCCCGGGCCGGAGCGGCGGTGATGTGGGCGCGAGGCGGCGCCCGCCACGTGTCGCCATCCGATTGGTTGCGGGCGTCGGCGGAGAGGTGTCCGGCACGGGCGGACAATGTCCGGCGCGCAGAGAGGGGATTTTAGGGTTTCGGAGGAGAAGAACCGTGGATTTCGGAGGGGGTGCTATTTATAGACATAGGAGGAGCTAGGAGAGTCCAAATGAGGTGCGGTTTTCGGCCACGCGATCGTGATTGAACGCTCTAGATGATGGAGAGGGTTTTGGTGGGTTTTGGGCCAAATTGGAAGGGTGTTGGGCTGCAACACACACGAGGCCTTCTCGGTCCCTCGGTTAACTATTGGAGCATCAAACGAAGTCCAAATGGTACGAAACTTGACAGGCGGTCTACCGGTAGTAAACCAAGGACGCTTGGCAAGTCTCGGTCCAATCCAGAAATGTTTAACCCCCACACACGAAAAGAAGGTAGAAAGGACCACCGGAGGAGATAGGAGCGCCGGAATGCAAAACGGACAACGGGGAAAATGCTCAGATGCATGAGACGAACACGTATGCAAATGCAATGCACATGATGACATGATATGAGATGCATGACAACGGCAACAACACACGGAGACAAAAACCCGAAACCGAGGAAATAAAATAACTTAGCGCCGGAAACGTCAAGAGTTGGAGTACATATTAGGTAAATTACATCCGGGGTGTTACAGGTAGTCCTGGGGGCGCCTCGAGGCGACCTTCCGGACCCTGGGCGCAAAGGGAGCAAAATCCCCACGGGCTCCAAGTTCGGCCCCCAGCGGAATACTGCCTTGGAAACTCCGGTGGTTCCGGAATTCGGCAGGCTATCCCCATTAAGGGGGGCAAGCCGCCCGTGCCGGTGTCCTCTGTCCATCCAGAGGCACCGGACAACCTGCTTGAAGCGCTCCGCGGCGCTTCCATCGACGAAGGGCACCACACTATCATGAGTGCGGTGATTGAGAAAGTTCAGTCCGCCAAAAACGGACTGACCGAAGCTTGTGCCAACCTTCTAACAGGCTTTGAGGTAAGCAATGAAAATATAGGAAAATATTACCGCATGGACAATAGCCCCTGATGCTCTGTTCGGCATTCGCAAAGAAAGGCCGAATAGAGGATCAAATGATAAGTTAGGAGTCTAATCAGAAAAATGTCTATGTGTATGTGCAGGCTTCACTGTTGGTCGCTGTCGCACATACTGCGGAGGTCTCTACGCTGAAGCAGGACCTGAAGCAGTCCGAGGACGAGCTCGGCCTTACCAAGAAGCAGCTCAAGGAGAGCAAAGGTAAGAAATACCCCTGTCTATATAGTTAAAAAGAATTTGGGTGTAAAGTAATAGGATCATCATGGATTTTCCAGGGGCCACAACTGAAGTGGCGACCCTGAAGAAGGCGCTATCCAAGACCGAAGACAAAGCGGCCAAGGAGTGCATTGGACGGGAGAAGCAAGAAGCCCGAGTAGGCGAGGTGCAGCAAGAACTCAAGGCTCTCGCCAAAAAGCACGAGTCCTTGGAGCTTGACTCTAAGACGCGAGAGTCTGAGCTCGCGCAGGCGCTTGAAAGTGTCCGGAGCACCAAGGCCGAAGCCCACAAGGCCCTCCAGGAGATTGACGCGGTGAAGAAGATAGCAGCGGGTAAGGCATTCATTATACAAAGCAAGGACGTGAAGGAGACTTTCCTTTTTCTTACCCGAGTTCGGAGCATTTGTAGATCTTCCCCGCAGTGTACTGGATGCCGCGGAGTTTTACCGAGCTGGGGAGGGGAGCTCGACGGAGAAGTTGTTCTGGTCTCAGTATACTGGGACCGAACACCTCGTGCCCTTGAGCGACCAGCTGAAGTAGTTGGTCGAGCTTCAGAAGGCGGTCGAACAAGCCATGAGGGGCCTTATAGTCCGGATGTGGCCTGGCGAGCCCCTGTCCGGCACCTACTTCGGTCTGGTAAGGCGGCTCGTCGACGCCTGCCCACGGCTTGAAGTCATAAAGCGATCCGTCTGCACTGAGGGTGCGCGCAGGGACTTTGCCCGGGCGAAGGTGCACTGGGCGAAGCTGGACGCCGTGAAGCTAGTAAAGGAGGGGCCGCCGGAGGGCAAGGAGCATCGCTGCCCCGAGATGTACTATGAGAGTGTCCTGAAGGGTTCCCGCCTTGTGGCGGATGAATGTGCCAAGGATGTAATTTTTGAATGAACATGCTCATGTGATCCTGTAATGTGAAACAAGTTCATTTGCGCCATACGACGCTTTTTTAATTTAAAATATTGCCTTCTATGCGGCCGTTTATAAAATCTGAGAGTTGGCCAGTCGTCGGCTTCTGCCCCCATGTAACTAGTACTGGGGTGTTCGAGATAAATCTAAGCACTCTTTACCCCAATTTTGGGTCCTTCAAGGGAGGTGTTCAGCGCAACGAACCAGGCAATCGGACTATAAGGCTTTAACACTCTCACTTAGCCATAGAAGTCTATAATTTTAAATTTTGGCGAAGCCCCTAGTATTCGTAGGGCCGAATTTGGGGCGCTATACACGCCTAAGCCGGACAAGGCCGACTCCTCGCCCGAAGCGGAAAAAGTCTTTAAGGACTTGAGACCTCTCGAACAGCGACCAGTCTCTTGCCTTATCATGACAGTCAGTTTTCGGCTTTCTCTACTGAGGTGTTCGTCCGGAAGAACCGGGACACAATCGCAGTAGTTCTCCCACCGCTACCTTAGCCGATATAGCAGAACGTAAGGTACCAAAGCATGGGAGCTGGGCAAACGCAACATTTGACCAAAGACATGATTCAGAGCTGATGCATATAATGCTATAAGTTCGGGGTGCCGCACTGTCGAAAGTGTTCGGACTTCTCACGCAGTATTATGGGGTAAAACAAAAAGCCCCTGGCGTACTGACCGTACCCAAATGTATGGGAACAGATTGTCATAAATGAACATATAAGAAAAAGGATAAATAATGCCATAATAGACTAAAGCTACACATTGTTATTTAAATAGTACGTCGAAGCGTATTGGTACAAGTAGTGCAATAAGCAAACAGTAGGACTATTTGACATGTCCTATCCAGGGGCAAGCTGCGTATAGAAAGTGGGTATTATTATTAGAGACCACCTGGGGGTTCCTGTGTACGTCTTAGCTTCTTGTTGCCTTGGTTGTTCCTTCCCGTAATGTGTCCGGTAATCATACTGCCGAAAAGGCCTTCCAGAGAGTTAGGCCCTGAAAGAGAAAAGAAATGATAAAGATATACAGCCCCTAGGACGGTTAAGCCGCATTGCGGGACGTGACCTGATCGTGCCCCCGCCTATGTCCATGGTATTTTCAGTGCGTAATTATGTACGCACGGCACGGATTTCATCGCTTGACTAGGACTAGGACGGGGGCTGAATTGCTAGGCGAGCTCTGAACGTGCCAGGCGATCCTATTGCAGTTTACTCTAGACACGCTTGAAGGTGTTTGGGGGCTGTATCGCCGAATTGGTGGTTTGCCTTGAAAGGCTGCTTTGTGCTTCTGCTGCGAGGGCTGCAGTGTGCTCTTCCGTGCGGAGCGAGCGTTTTGTGTTTCCATTCACTATTATGACCCCCCGAGGTCCTGGCATCTTGAGCTTGAGGTATGCATAATGCCGTACTGCATTGAATTTTGCAAATGCAGTTCGTCTGAGCAGTGCATGATAGCCATTGGGAAACGAGACGATGTCGAAGATTAACTCCTCGCTTCGGAAGTTGTTCGGTGATCCGAAGACTACTTCCAGTGTGATTGATCCCGTGCAATGGGCCTCTACACTTGGGATGACGCCTTTAAAGGTGGTTTTGGTGGGTTTGATCCTCAAGGGATCGATACCCATTTTTCGCACTGTATCCTGATAGAGTAGGTTCAGGCTGCTGCCGCCATCCATAAGGACTCGAGTGAGATGAAATCCGTCGATGATGGGGTCTAGGACCAGTGCGGCGGATCCACCGTGACGGATACTAGTGGGTTGATCCCTGCGACCGAAGGTGATCGGACAAGCAGACCATGGGTTGAACTTTGGGGCGACGAGCTCTATCGCATAAATGTCCCTTAGTGCATGCTTCTGTTCCCGCTTGGGAATGTGGGTTGTGTATATCATGTTCATCGTCTTCACTTGTGGGGGGAACCCCTTCTGTCCTCTCGTGTTCGGCGGCCGGGGCTCCTCATCATCATCACTATGCAGCCCCTTGTCCTTGTTTTCGGCATTTAACTTGCCGGCCTGCTTGAACACCCAGCATTCTCTGTTGGTATGATTGGCTGGCTTGTCAGGGGTGCCGTGGATCTGACACGAGCGGTCCAGTACGCAATCCAAGCTGGACGGAGCCGGAGTACTTCTTTTGAATGGCTTTTTCCGCTGACCGGATCTAGAGCCTCTGAATCCGGCATTGACTGTCGTATCCTCAGTGTTATCGCCGTTGTTTCAGTATTTTGGTCTGTTACGGCGTGGTCTGCCGTTGGCATCTTTGGTATCCGAAGTGCCCGGGTCCTTTGATGTGTTGCTGCTGCGAGCCAGCCAGCTATCCTCACCCGCGCAAAAGCGGGTCATGAGTGTCATGAGGGCTGCCATAGACTTCGGCTTTTCTTGGCCGAGGTGGCGGGAAAGCCACTCGTCACAGATGTTATGCTTGAATGCCGCTAGGGCCTCTGCATCCGGACAGTCGACAATTTGGTTTTTCTTAGTTAGGAACCGTGTCCAGAGTTGTCTGGCCGATTCCCCTGGCTGCTGAGTTATATGGCTCAAGTCATCAACATCCGGTGGTCGCACATAAGTGCCCTCGAAATTGTCAAGGAATGCGTCTTCCAAATCCTCCCAACTGCTGACGGAGTCTGCTGGCAAGCTATTCAGCAAATGTCGAGCTAGTCCTTTGAGCTTTAGTGGGAGGTACTTGATGGCATGTAGATCATCACCGCGAGCCATGTGGATGTGAAGGGGGAAATCCTCAATCCATACAGCGGGATCTGTTGTACCATCATATGATTCGATATTTATGGGTTTAAAACCCTCCGGGAATTCGTGATCCATAACTTCATCAGTGAAGCATAGGGGGTGTGCGGCGCCTCTGTGCCGGGCTATATCACGGCGCAGTTCATATGAGTCTTGTCTGCTGTATTCGGCCCGGTCGGATTTACTTTTAGTGTGTCCGGCGTGACGGTCATCGTCACGCGTTGGCGCGCGTCCCCGTGACCCGTATATCGACCTTGCATGTTTTTCCCTGCTTTCCAATACATCTCGCAGGTCCCGCATGTTGCCCCGGGCCTTGGTATTTTTATTTGATTGGTGGTGGAGTGCGGGCTGGACTTCGGGCTGGAATGCCTCTCTGTCTTGGCCACGAGGTGGCCGGTCAGCCGCATCGTACACTAGTGATGTGGGTTTCAATGCTTCCTCCTTGAGGTGAGGTAGCAACTTGCGCTTTGGATAACTCTTGGAGGGGTGCTCGAGTTCATATTCCTCGACCGCAAGGACTTCGGTCCATCTGTCCGCTAGCAAATCTTGATCGGCTTGAAGCTGTTGTTGTTTTTTCATCAGGCTATTTGCTATGGCCATAAGCCGGCGCTTGAAGCGCTCCTGCTCGACGGGATTCTCAGGCACGATAGATTCTTCATCGCTGAGGCTTGCCTTGTCCTCGGAGGGAGGCATGTAGTTGTCCTCCTTCGGTTCTCCATCTGCTGCATGTTCTGGAGGGCTAGCTTGTTCATCCTCCGGCTCTACATCATGTTAGAGGGGATTGTGGTTGTCTTCGGCACTATCCGGAGTGTTATTGTCTCCTGTACTGGTATCACTACTTTTGCTGTGGCGGGACTTAGAGCGGCGCAGCTGACGTCGGTGCTTGAATTGCTTCTTGGAGGGGTCATCCTTCGTTGTCTCGTCGCCATTGCCTTCTTTGGGGGTTTCCACCATGTATATACCATATGATGAGGTAGCGGTCCAGCGCCCTGTGGGCGGTGGTTCCTGCTCGTCTCCTATATCGTCATTCATACCGTCGATGTTTTCGGAGTCGAAGTCGAGCATGTCGGTTAAGTCGTCGACAGTGGCTACTAAGTGGGTGGTGGGTCGGTGATACGTCTCCAACGTATCTATAATTTTTGATTGCTCCATGCTATATTATCTACTGTTTTAGGCAATATTGGGCTTTATTATCCACTTTTATATTACTTTTGGGACTAACCTATTAACCGGAGGCCCAGCCCAGATTTGCTGTTTTATGCCTATTTCAGTGTTTTGAAGAAAAGGAATATCAGACGGAGTCGAAACGAAACGAAATCAACTGGAGAAGTTATTTTTGGAAGGAAACACACCTGATGGACTTGGACCCCATGTCAGAAGATACGGGAGCTGCCCACGAGGGTGGGGGGCGCGCCCACCACCCTAGGGCGCGCCCCCTGCCTCATGGGGCCCTCGTGGCTCCCCTGACGTGCTTCTTCCGCCTATATAACTCCATATACCCTAAAACTTCCAGAGGGCAACATAGATTGGGAGTTCCGCCACCACAAGCCTCCGTAGCCACCAAAAACCAATCTAGACCCGTTCCAGCACCCTGCCGGAGGGGGCAATCCTTCTCCGGTGGCCATCTTCATCATCCCGGTACTCTCCATGACGAGGAGGGAGTAGTTCTCCCTCGGGGCTAAGGGTATGTACCAGTAGCTATGTGTTTGATCTCTCTCTCTATCGTGTTCTTGAGATGATACGATCTTGATGTATCGCGAGCTTTGCTATTATAGTTGGATCTTATGTTTCTCCTCCCCCTCTTCTCTCTTGTAATGAATTGAGTTTCCCCTTTGAAGTAATCTTATCGGATTGAGTCTTTAAAGATTTGAGAACACTTGATGTATGTCTTGCCGTGGATATCTGTGGTGACAATGGGATACCACGTGCCACTTGATGTATGTCTTGGTGATCAACTTGCGGGTCCCGTGACATTGGGAACCTATGCATAGGGGTTGGCACACGTTTTCGTCGTGATTCTCGGGTAGAACTTTGGGGCACTCTTTGAGGTCCTTTGTGTTGGTTGAATAGATGAATCTGAGATTGTGTGATGCATATCGTATAATCATACCCACGGATACTTGAGGAGACATTGGAGTATCTAGGTGACATTAGGGTTTTGGTTGATTTGTGTCTTAAGGTGTTATTCTAGTACGAACTCTAGGGCTGTTTGTGACACCTATAGGAATAGCCCAACGGAGTGATTGGAAAGAATAACTTTGAGGTGGTTTCGTACCCTACCATAATCTCTTCGTTCGTTCTCCGCTATTAGTGACTTTAGAGTGACTCTTTGTTGCATGTTGAGAGATAGTTATGTGATCCAACTATGTTAGTATTGTTGAGGGAACTTACACTAGCGAAAGTACGAACCCTAGGCCTTATTTCCACGCATTGCAATACTATTTACGCTCACTTTTATCATTAGTTACCTTGCTGTTTTTATAATTTCAGATTACAAATACCTTTATCTACTATCCATATACCACTTGTATCACTATCTCTTCGCCGAACTAGTGCACTTATACAATTTACCATTGTATTGGGTGTGTTGGGGACACAAGAGACTCCTTGTTATTTGGTTGCAGGGTTGCTTGAGAGAGACCATCTTCATCCTACGCCTCCTACGGATTGATAAACCTTAGGTCATCCACTTGAGGGAAATTTGCTACTGTCCTATAAACCTCTGCACTTGGAGGCCCAACAACGTCTACAAGAAGAAGGTTGTGTAGTAGACATTAGTGGGCAGCGAATTTCTTCGTTGTCCGCATCCCATTCTAGCCGGACATAGTTCGGCCAAGGTTCTCCTGACAGGGAGAGAGACCTTAATGAATTTAGCAGATCGCCGAAGGGCGAGTGCTGAAAGATATCCGCGGAGGTGAACTCCATGATCGGCGCCCAGTCGGATTCGACGGGCATAGATGTAAGCGGCTCGGAGTCCCTGGCCGGAGATGAATCCAATGGTTCGGCGACACGGCTCTCGTAAGGGGTGAAGTCAGTATCTGTCTCTATCGCTGCTGAGAGTGCGGCCTCCCTGGCGGGGTCTATCCCTCTGCTCTCGGATGGCACGATTTGCTCTGGATTAACGGCCGGAGTAATTGCAGATGCGGTCTCCCGAACACTGTCCGACGGCAGAGTTACGTCGTGCTCGTCATGATTGTGCGGCGCACCCAACATGGGCTTGAATCAGTCGAAGATCAAGTCTCCGCGGATGTTGGCAGTGTAGTTTAAGTTTCCGAACCTGACCTGATGGCCAGGGGCGTAGCTCTCGATCTTCTCCAGATGGCCAAGCGAATTGGCCCGCAATGCGAAGCCACCGAATACAAAGATCTGTCTGGGGAGGAAAACCTCACCCTGGACCGCATCGCTACCGATGATCGAAGGAGCCATCAAGCCCTATGGTGATGACACAGTGGAACTCTCAATGAAAGCACCAATGTCGGTGTCAAAACTGGCGGATCTCGGGTAGGGGGTCCCGAACTGTGCGTCTAAGGCTGATGGTAAGAGGAGGCAAGGGACACGATGTTTACCCAGGTCCGGGCCCTCTTGATGGAGGTAATACCCTACGTCCTGCTTGATTGTTCTTGATGATATGAGTATTACAAGAGTTGATCTACCACGAGATCATAGAGGCTAAACCCTAGAAGCTAGCCTATGGTATGATTGTATGTTGTCCTACGGACTAAACCCTCCGGTTTATATAGACACCGGAGGGGGCTAGGGTTACACAGAGTCGGTTACAAGGGAGGAGATCTACACATCCGTATTGCCTAGCTTGTCGTCCACGCCAAGGAGAGTCCCATCAGGACACGGGACGAAATATTCAATCTTGTATCTTCATAGTCCAACAGTCCGGCCAAAGGATATAGTCCGGCTATCCGGAGACCCCCTAATCCAGGACTCCCTCATACACCACATATATCATTCATCACATCCTTTTGGCCATATCACATCACATAGCATACCCTGCAAAAACAAGTTAGACGTCCTCTAATTGTTGTTGAATGTTTTATGTGGCTGCCAAGGGTTTCTAGCAATAACATTTCTTACCTACGCAAAAGCCACAACGGTGATATGCCAATTGCTATTTACCCTTCATAAGGACCCTCTTCATTGAATCCGATCCAACTAAAGTGGGAGAGACAGACACCCGCTAGCCACCTTATGCAAGAAGTGCATGTCAGTCGGTGGAACTAGTCTCACATAAGCGTACGAGTAAGGTCCGTCTGGGCCGCTTCATCCCACAATGCCCCCGAATCAAGATAAGACTAGTAACGATAAGCAAATTGAACAAATCATCGCCCACGACTACTTGTGTTCTACTCGTGCATAGAATCTAAGCATAGACCTAGCTCATGATGCCACTGTTGGGGAATGTAGTAATAATTCAAAATTTTCCTACGTGTCACCAAGATCAATCTAGGATATGCTACCAATGAGAGAGAGGGAGTGCATCTTCATACCCTTGAAGATCGCTAAGCGGAAGTGTTACAAGAACGCGGTTGATGGAGTCGTACTCAAGGCAATTCAAATCGCGGAAGATCTGATCAAGCACCGAATGGACGACGCCTCCGCGTTCAACACACGTACAGCCCGGGGAGGTCTCCCCCTTCTTGATCCCGCAAGGGGAGAGGAGAAGTTGCAGGAGAACTCCGGCAGCACAACGGCGTGGTGGTGGTGGAGCTCGTGGTTCTCCGACAGAGCTTCGCTAAGCACTACCGAGGAGGAGGAGGAGGAGGTGTTGGAGAAGGGAGGGGCTACGCTAGGGAAGGGGTGCGGCTGCCCTCCCACCCCCCTCTATTTATAGGGTGAAGGGGAGAGGGGGGCGGACCCCTAGATGCATCTAGAGGGGGGCGGCGGCCAGGGGGGAGACTTGCCCCCCAAGCAAGGTGGGAGGCGCCCCTCCCCCTAGGGTTTCTAACCCTAGGTGCCTTGGGCCCTTGGGGGTGCACCAGCCCACCAGGGGCTGGTTCCCTCCCATATTCAGCCCATTAAGTCCCCCGGGGCAGGTGGCCCCACCCGCTAGGCCCCCGGACACCTTTCGGTGGTCCCGGTACAATACCGATAACCCCCGAAACTATTCCAGCGACTGAAACTGGACTTCCCATATATAAATATTCACCTCCGGACCATTCCAGAACTCCTCGTGACATCCAAGATCTCATCCGGGACTCCGAACAACCTTCGGTAACCACATACAATTTCCCATAACAACTCTAGCGTCACTGAACCTCAAGTGTGTAGACCCTACGGGTTCGGGAACCATGTAGACATGACCGAGACATCTCTCTGGCCAATAACCAACAGTGGGATCTAGATACCCATGTTGGTTCCCACATGTTCCACGATGATCTCATCGGATGAACCACGATGTCGGGGATTCAATCAATCCCGTATATAATTCCCTTTGTCCATCGGTATGTTACTTGCCCGAGATTCGCTCGTCGGTATCCCCATACCTTGTTCACTCGTTACCGGCAACTCTCTTTACTCGTTTCGTAATGCATGATCCCGTGAACAACTATTTAGTCACATTGAGCTCGTTATGATGATGCATTACCGAGTGGGCCCAGAGATACCTCTCCGTCATACGGAGTGACAAATCCCAGTCTCGATTCGTGCAAACCCAACAGACACTTTTGGAGATACCTGTAGTGCACCTTTATAGTCACCCAGTTACGTTGTGATGTTTGATACACCCAAAGCACTCCTACAGTATCCGGGAGTTGCACAATCTCATGGTCTAAGGAAACGATACTTGACATTAGAAAAGCTCTAGCAAACGAACTACACGATCTTGTGCTATGCTTAGGATTGGGTCTTGTCCATCACATCATTCTCCTAATGATGTGATCCCGTTATCAACGACATCCAATGTCCATGGTCAGGAAACTACAACCATCTATTGACCAACGAGCTAGTCAACTAGAGGCTCACTAGGGACATGTTGTGATCTATGTATTCACACATGTATTACGGTTTCCGATTAATACAATTATAGCATGAACAATAGACAATTATCATGAACAAGGAAATATAATAATAACCACTTTATTATTGCCTCTAGGGCATATTTCCAACAGGCTATATGTTAACAGGCCATTAACAGGCTTTCCTTGGGCCGACCCGCTACCTCTTGACCAAGTTGAACGGGCCAACCTTTTCACCAGAATGTGCCTCGGTTGGGTCGTGCCACATGTCGATGTATCATAGGCGCCTCCTGTCCAATGAGTGGATGACATCTGTCCCAACGGTGAGCCAACACATGTTTCCTCCGGCCAATGATAATTTTACACGTGGAAAATCCCCATTGGTCCGGGCTGCTAACGAGTTATCGGATCCAAAACCGGAACCCATAGCTTAATGGCGACCCGTTACAATGGATGACATGTGTCAGTCACCCTTGATGAAAGCACTTCCATGACGCGCCATTTATCGTCATGGAAGTGGACACTTCTGTGATGATAATTTGGTAATGTCATGGAACACTTCTACGACAGCACATGTATGACTATCTTGATTATGTCATAAAATTTTCATGGATGTACATGCATGACAGAAAATGTGACCTACTGTGACAAACATGTATCATCACGGAAGTGTATTTTTTGTAGTGAGAGATACCTCTCCGATACTCGGAGTGACAAATCCTAATCTCGATCTATTCCAACCCAACAAACACCTTCGGAGATACCTGTAGAGCATCTTTATAATCACCCATTTATGTTGTGACGTTTGATAGCACACAAGGTATTCCTCGGGTATCCGGGAGTTGCATAATCTCATAGTTGAAGGAATATGTATTTGACATGAGGAAAGCAATAGCAATAAAACTGAACAATCAATATGCTAAGCTAACGGATGGGTCTTGTCCATCACATCTAATGATGTGATCCCGTTCATCAAATGACAACACATGTCTATGGTTAGGAAACTTACACATCTTTGATTAATGAGCTAGTCTAGTAGAGGCTTACTAGGGACACATCTGCAATCCGGCGATGTCGTTGCGGTGGCCGTGGGGAAGAAGTGCTCGATGGAGACGATGTCGTGCAGCCCCCATGGATCCTTGGGCGCATTCGAAGCAGACGAGGTAGCAACAGTCCCTGGGCAGCATCTTGGAGCTCGGGGAGGACGATGGCTATGGCATCGATGACGATAGGTTCCGGTGTGCGGCGGTCATGTCGATCCAGAGAGTGAGAGCGAGAAAAGCAGCGCGAGGAGGCAGGGGGAAGTGAGGTCTAGGGTTTGTTGCAGGGGGTCTTGGCATTGGCCTTATCTCCTCCGGAGCTCGGGTGGATGCCCGACGTGTGTGCATCGCCGGCCATGGTGCCGGTGGATGAGCGACACGCCCTCCCCTGTGTACAGGAGAAAGGGAATGAGGAGTAGGTGGGCTGGGCCAGAGGCCAAGTAGGCCCTTACCCTTTTCTGGTTTTCTATTTTTGTTTTTATTTAAAACAGAGACAACTAGGGAAAGGTTTGGGCTACCAAAATACTTTTAAAAAATATGTGGGATTAGGCCACTTAAATTCTCTGTAGTGTTTGGCACTGCCACAAAAATTTTGAGGGGCAACTGAATCCATTTTGATGTTTCACAAGTAAAAAAATAGCATTTTAAAGTGCTGAAATGGCACTGTTTTATTTGCTATAGTCCATCTTGGCTTGGAGGTGATGTTGTTTTCCTTAACAATGATTTGTTATGGAATTTTGGCTAAATGGTGAAATATTTTTAGCAACTTTTGCGCAACTTCATATTTCACGTGCAAATTGAATTGAATTCAGTGAAGGAGTTTCAAATGAGATATTGATCAAAGTGACTAAGCACTGTCTTAGCAAAATGATTAGCTTGAACTCAGAGATTACTGTAGCATGACATTGGGGGTGTTACAGTGTGGAAAGCCTTGCCTGTGCGAAAGCTTGCCAACCAAGTGAAAACTGTCAAGGCAAATCCGACCAAAAGCTAAATCTAGGCTGAAAAGATTGTCTAGATGGCTTTGGATGGAAAAATGTTCTACACCAAAGTTGTGTGCATCATCGAAACAGTCCACTTTTATTTTGGAGTCATCATCATCTGAGATAGTACACATCCTGCAAGTTTGCTACAAAACTCAGACAGACAGGAAAAGTGCATGATCAAGTCTGACTAGAAGTTAAAGATGGCCCCATAGGGTATTAAATATGGCCTTGAAAAACATGGAAGTTGTTCGCCTCGTCGAAACAGATAAATTTACTTTTGGGCTCATCTTCATTTGGGGTCGTTTGTGGCTTGTGAGACTCAAAAACCGAATTGTTGTCTCGGACTTACCCTAATTCCGAGTTCGGGTAATTTTGGAAAGGTTTGGACGGGATTTGGAGTCCTTTTATTGTACAGGAAGTCCAGACACCTCATAAATAGATGAAAGGTAACGGACGATTAAACAACACACAATTGACATATCAATATACTACTTTTTCATCTATGTTTTATCTCTCCATCATTTCTCTCTCTCGTTCTTCGTTGTTCCTCGAGTTTGAGAACTGCGAATCCCGAGGCTCTAGGGGCGAGCGAATCAACCTAGGGTTGCCCATAGCCGCCGCACTCCCCTCCCCGGCGGGATCGCTCCACCGGAAAGCATAAGTGCTCCTGCCCAGGTTCCACCTCGAGACGGCGGTGCTTCACCCCGGAAGTCTTTCTCTATTTTTTCTAGGGCAAATAGAATCATGTAGGAGAAGATGGGCCCTAGAGGCATGCTGGTGGAGCCAGGAGCTCACCAGGCGCGCCCTAGGGGGGCCCCTGAGCTTGTTACTATTCGGTGGCTCCCTCCTGGTATTTATTCCGCTAGTATTTTTTACATATTCCAAAATAATTCTCCGTAAATTTTCAGGTAATTTGGATTTGTGGAGAATATCTATCTCTATTGTAGCCTTTTCAGGTACAGAATTCCATCTGCCGACAATCTCCCTCTTCATGTGAAACTTGTAAAATAAGAGAGAAAAGGCATTAGAATTGCATCATAAAGTGAAATAACAACTCAAAACATAATAAATAACGGTAGGAAAACATGATGCAAAATTGAGTATCACCTCCAGTCACGAGAGCCTGGTGAAAAAGCATGATGCCCCCATGTTTGGTTTTGGTAATTGATGACAATCCCTATGGACTAATGGTTGTACTGAGTTATGTTTGAAGGGTTTGTCCATAGACATTGCTTGTAGACCATTCATTGGTTTCAAGGTTACAACAAAGGAGATTATGTGTTGACCAATGTGCTATTTAAGTAGTTATCCAAAGATTGGTCATGTGAGTGTTGAGCATATTGCAAGCATGTATTGAAGAAGAATATTGTGTGAACATTCATGTTTACCTTCAAGACACCATCTTTATGAGGAGAGAAGATTGGATACAAGGTTGATCAGGACTAAGTACAGAAAGTAGATTCAAGTTGATCAACACACAAAGCGTAGAAAATATACCGAGTGGGATAAATTATCCCATGGTATGATAAGCATTGTCCATTACGCTTTATGTACTAACCCATTGGTTGTGTTTGTTTGGGCTTCAGTTTCAACAGATTCAGCTGTGGGCTTGTTGTGCTGGGAAAATAGCTGTGCTGAGGAAACAGTTGTAGTGAAGGTTAGCTGTTTGGCACTGTAGCTGTGAAAACGACTGTGAGCTGGTGAAAAGCCTGAAATGCCCTTAGAGCATTGAGATTAGTGTAACATGTTGATTCAGTGTTAATAGATTTTTTAAATGGTATTTTGACTGACAGGGAATGATTTGTTTTTTTTTTGACAGAAAGACTGTAAGGGAACCCCGTACAGTATAATTGGTGCAACAAACCCAAATTGCAAGTACCATGCCTTGAACCTGGGTGGGTGGGAAGGCATCAGCCCCTTCCCACCACTAGGCTATGCCTTAGTCTGCAGGGGGGCAGGGAATGATTTGTTCTATGGTAATGCATAAAATATTTCATAATAATAATTTTCTCACTTTCTTGCTCATATATACATATAATGTTAGTGAGCAAAAGAATTATGATGTCACATCGCTAGTCCATGCAAGTCACAGTTGCCCATACAATACAAAAGATAGTCCATATAACTAATAATCCGTACAAAAGAGAGCTAAAGGATTAGACTGTCCATATAACTAATAATCCATTCATATAATTAGAGGTCCGTACAAATACTGATCTATGTAGCTTGTCGCGCAATAAACAAAGAGCTCGCAATCCTATCTTGCATGTTGTTCATGTTGCCTTCATCGGATGAAGTGGGAACGACATCGCCAAGCAAAGGTGTTGACCGTGAGACTGCATGCATGTAATTTTCATTATCATCACATTTATCAAACTCTTTATCCCGTAGCTTTCTGTCCCTGATGAAATTGTGAAGTGTCATACAAGCACTGATAATCATCGTCTAACTTCCCACCTTGAAGTGTGGCACATCCCTTAGGATGCGCCATTTCTATTTGAGCACACCAAATGTGTGTTCAATCACATTCCGAAGAGAAGAGTGAAGATAATTGAACACCTCAAATTTACCACTCGATGGGCGGTGGCCAGACCGAATTTCAGCAAGGTGGTAGGTTGTCCCTTTGTAAGGAGCTAGATATCCCACCCGGTTAGGATAACCAGAATCAACAAGGTAGTACATATCTACATCCATCGAGAATAATTTTGAGCACATGTACAAATTAATACAAACAATCTGTACAAAATTAGAACACTTGATTTGTGTACCTTCAGGAGGTGCAGGATAAGTAGTAGCATACTTCAATACACTATGGTGGAAAATCCGTGTGTCATGTACCGACCCCGCCCAACCGGCAACGACAAAGGTAAATCTCATGTCAAAGTCACAAACTGCCAACACATTTTGACTTGTGTAACTATGTCAACCCATATAGTTGCAGGTCTCTTTAGCGGGAACTATAACGGGAATGTGAGTTCCATCAATTGCACCAATACAACCTTTGAAGTGAGGCCAGAAACGTTTGCCCCTAATTTTTGGATGCACATCTGCGAATGTAGGATCTCTAGGTTTGACTAGATCATGAGTGGCGCGCGTTGTTGCGCCCGTCTATTATTACACTATGTAAGAAAGGTTTTGGTATTGCAGAAGTTGTGATCAATGCAAGATTTTTCAGTTTCATATAAGATCACAGAAAAAGCCATGATTATGGATAAAACAACAACATTATTGTCATTCATATAACCATAACTTGCATGTAAGGAAATATTGTAAAATAGAAGCAAACAAAGGTTTTTTTGAAAGATTGACAAAGAATGAGATTCCTGATCAAGTAGACCAATATGCCAAAGGAGAATGGTTTTGTTGCCACTCTAGCTAAGTATCTAAGCACAGGCACATTGTCCCAAAACCTGAAAACACATATAAAAAGAAACCATGAGGAAATTTATAGGAGCAGAAATATGACCCTCGTACAAGGGACCACTCTTGCGGTAGGATGAGTAGATGGTTTGTTAAATGGATGAACTGTAAGATAAAGAATATAAAGGCAGTATAACTAACTTATATTCCAACAGAAGACAAAAAATTACACAAATACACATAGAAGAATGGCATATGAATTGACAACGTTAATTAACTCTCTTACAGCTCAAAGCTGAAGCAAAGTAACCTGAATCGAAGCAACACAAGCAAGAGCGCTAACAAAACAACAACCCACTCCCAGCCCATGTACATCTATCATGTCATGTAAGTATTACATTTATCTTCAGTGTAAACAAATATCACCCCTCCAGCACAAAATATAACCTTTCATGGTAACCATTGTAACATTTATTATGTATCGATGACTAAAGCTTATAGTGTCGACCTCAACATAGTACATGGATGGAAAATGGGGAACATACTTCAATATTATTTCAGGTGTATTAAAAGAAAACAGATGCCTGTCAGATCATAATTTATTAAAACTTGCAAGGCTGCAAACCTCAAGTGTTATCCCTCTGGTTGGGTGCTAATCAAAGCTTCGAATGATCTATCTGATAAGCTAGAAAAAATGTTATAAAATTTGAGGTCTAAGATACCTGAATCTAGCTACTGTCTGGTTAGTACAGAGTGCAAGATGAAAATTTAAACAAAACACTGAATTAACAATCATCCGCGAAGGCATAACTAATTATTCTAAATCACATTCTTAAAAACCTACAACCTTAGTAATGAATCAAAATCTAACACCCACATTGTTGAGAATTATCATCTAAAAGATTATTATTTTTGCTGGGAGATCTAATACATCATTAATTGAGAATTACGGTTATAAGTCAACAAAGAACTAAACCTAATGAAGACATGCAACAATGTCAAATTATACCAGGTGAGTTGTTGTACAAAACATCATCATCACATGCTGCAGCCAATACAAATTTCCACAAAATAAAGGGAGTGACTGAACCACAAAATCGAATACATGAACAATCTGTAGCACATAATTAATTACCAAGATCATCACCGTGGACAACTGAAACCTTGCCAATTGCCATGGTACCCTCCTGCTGGCCAGCACGGCATCACATCCTTCTCTTCCGCTCCATGACACCACTTTGAGCTACCATGGTAAGCTTCTTGCAACAGTGTAGTGGCGGGGAAGGCTGATGTGGTGCTTGAGACATGCGAGGACTTGAACTCCCTACAGGCTACAGCGCTGCCATGAACAGGTCGCTAATCATTTCAACAAATACAAAAAACCTAGAAATTAGGGTAGAACAAAGCAAGATGGAGAAGGAGTTACCATGATGAGGTCTTGCCTTCTTGCCTACCCTCGTGGCTGATAACTATCATGCCATCGTTGAGGCGCCAGCACCTGCGACCCAGGGCGGGTTCCATTGAGGCAACCTCGGCGAGGGCGTCATCCTTATCACGGCAGACCCGCTACCAAGGGCTAAACCGGACCTGGCACCATCTCGCCGCCGCCGCCATCGCCACTGGCCTTGGTTAGGGTTAGCGCTTACTTCGGCCGGGTGCTATGCTAGGTGGGATGTTTGGCCCAATTAACCAGGTTAGTCCAAAAAAGTTACGGGAGTAGCTGCCCTCAAGAAGATGTGGGGACATGAGCGTTCAGGAAAAAAAACACTTCGCATCCAATGGCCAGAGACGGCCATAACGTGAAATCGGATGGCTTCAAATGCTAATAGCATGAGGGAGCTTCTAGGGTGCCCTGTTATAATGTCTTTAAATGATGTCTCCTCCTAGAGAATTTACACAGTGCAACACATGATTGAACTTCCTATGGATTGTTTCACTTGACCGAACAAACCGATCTTCGGCTTGGCGAAATGATTGAGGGCCCCCAAGCATCCATAAGAACATGCCTAGACTTTTCAATGAGTTCATCTTGCTAGTTGACTCCAAATGGTAGTCAATCACTAAAAGACCATGCAAACTCAAGAAAACATCTGGATACATTCTAAACATTTTGTAGTAAGATTTAGGACGTGCCAACTTTTCCATAACCCATTCATGACCAGTTTGTACTGCAATCCTCCTAGGCTGCCTATGTTGCTTATTCAAACAAGTTTTGTTGTAGTGCATAGCCATTTGACCCAAGGTTGCAAGATCAGTACTTAACTTGAGCAAGTTTTGAAGTTGTACTTTATTTATGTTAGCATCATCATCATCACCACCTCCGCCATCAATTCCATCAGTCTACAAATGGAACATGACAACAAGATTAGTTGTCATATCCATTATTCATACATATGGGAAAATAGCATTCAAATAAGCAAATGGTTCATATCCAGCAAAGCCAATAGTTCACACACGAATGGTACAGACCAACAACATAGCATAATCCAAGCATTCAAATAAGCAAATGGTACAGACCAACAACATAGCATAATCCAAGCAAAGAACTAAGCAATTATTCTAAACGAGAAATTACATAGCATAATCATGCGCTCTCTCGAGCCAATCAAACCTTCCTTCCTTGGTCTGACCCGATGCAAACATTTCTCTATACTCAGCCTTCATAAATAGCATGCTCGAAGAGAAAAAGAGAGGAGTTCCTTCCTCAACTCCACATTCATGAACCATCTCCATTGCCTCATTCATACTAGGGCCAACCAGGGGAGGGGGAGGAGCAACCAGAGGAGGGGGAGGACGAGCCATGCTGGAGCTAGATGCTTCTTTTATACTTTCAACCGTTACACATATCACATCACTAGCCTTCTTGTACATCCGAACAAATGGGTTCTTCTCATCTTGAGCACAAAAATCATCTTTACAGGACTTGGTCTTTCGTTGCTTCTTTGCTTTTGCTTTGATGACTTCATCATCATCCTCTGCACTATCAGTGTCACCACTAACATCCTCCTTGTCCAATGGTATCTCACCGGGGATACCTGACTCGGCACTGGTGACATGACGGTCATCAAACATGAGGTCCATTTCAGTGTAACACCCACGATGCGGCTATATCTCCCATGTGTCGGAGCACGACTTAGAGGCATAACCGCATAGTAGGCATGTCGCGAGAGGGGTAATCTTTACACGTCCCATGTACTGAATAAGAAAGGGATAAAGAGTTCGCTTATAATCGCCACTTCACACAATACATAAATATAGCATTACATCATCCAGAATACAAACAAGGTCCGACTACGAAACCAAAATAAAAGAAGACCACCCCTAATGCTTAGATCCCCGATCGCCCCGACTGGGCTCCACTCTTGATCAAAAGGAAAACTAAACAACACAATGAACAAGATCTTCATCAAGCTCCCACTTGAGCTCAGCGGCGTCATTTGCAGTAGTATCATCGGCACCTGCAACTGTTTGGAAATATCTGTGAGCCACGAGGACTCAGCAATCTCACACTCATGAGATCAAGACTATTTACGCTTATGGGTAGGAAAAAGGTAGTGAGGTGGAGGTGCAGCAAAGCACTAGCATATATGGTGGCTAACTTACGCAAATGAGAGCGAGAAGAGAAGCAAAGCATGGTCGTGAACTAGAAGTGATCAAGAAGTGATCCTGAAACTACTTACGTTCAAACATAACTCCAAAGCCGTGTTCACTTCCCGGACTCCGCCGAAAAGAGACCATCACGGCTACACACGCGGTTGATGCATTTTAATTAAGTCAAGTGTCAAGTTCTCTACAACCGGACATTAACAAATTCCCATCTGCCCATAACTGCGGCACGGCTTTCGAAAGTTCAAACCCTGCAGGGGTGTCCCAACTTAGCCCATCACAAGCTCTCACGATGTAACGCCCACGATGCGGCTATATCTTCCACGGGTCGGAGCACGACTTAGAGGCATAACCGCATTGTAAGCAATGTCGCAAGTGAGGTAATCTTCACACAACCCATGTAATACATAAGGGAAAGAGATACATAGTTGGCTTACAATCGCCACTTCACACAATAAATTAATAAAGCATTTCATCATCCAAATACAATCAGGGTCCGACTATGGAACCAAAATAAAAGAAGACTACCCCAAATGCTACACGGATCCCCGAACGTCCCAACTGGGCTCCACTACTGATCAACTGGAATGAAACAACACAATGAACAAGATCTTCATCGAGCTCCTCCTTGGGCTCGGTTGCATCACCTGCACGATATCATCGGCACCTGCAATTTGGTTTTGGAAGTATCTGTGAGTCACGGGGACTCAGCAATCTCACACCCTCGCGATCAAGACTATTTAAGCTTATAGGAAGGGTAAAAGGTATGAGGTGGAGCTGCAGCAAGCACTAGCATATATGGTGGCTAACATACGCAAATGAGAGCGAGAAGAGAAGGCAAGGCACGGTCGAGGAACTATGATCAAGAAGTGATCCTAGAACAACCTACGTCAAGCATAACTCCAACACCGTGTTCACTTCCCGGACACCACCGGAAAGAGACCATCACGGCTACACACGCGGTTGATGCATTTTAAATAAGTTAAGGTTTCAGGTTTTCTACAACCGGACATTAACAAATTCCCATCTGCCCATAACCGTGGGCACGGCTTTCGAAAGTTCAAATCCCTGCAGGGGTGTCCCAACTTAGCCCATCACAAGCTCTCACGTCAACGAAGGATATTCCTTCTCCCAAGACAATCTGATCAGACTCGGCATCCCGGTTACAAGACATCCTCGACAATGGTAAAACAAGTCCAGCAACACCACCCGAATGTGCCGACAAATCCCGATAGGAACTGCACATGTCTCGTTCTCAGGGCACACCGGATTGTCCAAACTTTCGGTAGGCCAGCCCAGAGTTGCCCCTGGTGGCCACCGGCGGCTGACAAGGTGGACCAACACTCAGAGGAGCACTGGCCCGGGGGTTTAAATAAAGATGACCCTTGAGCCGACCGACCCAAGGGAAAGAAAAGGCTAGGTGGCGAATGGTAAAACCAATGTTGGGCATTGCTGGAGGAGTTTTATTCAAGGCGAACTGTCAAGGGGTTCCCATTATAACCCAACCGTGTAAGGAACGCAAAATCCGGAAACATAACACCGATATGACGGAAACTAGGGCGGCAAGAGTGGAACAAAACACCAGGCATAAGGCCAAGCCTTCCACCCTTTACCAAGTATATAGATGCATTAATTAAGTAAGAGATATTGTGATATCCCAACAAAATATCCATGTTCCAACAAGGAACAAACTCCAATCTTCACCTGCAACTAACAACGCTATAAGAGGGGCTGAGCAAAGCGGTAACATAGCCAAACAACGGTTTGCTAGGACAAGGTGGGTTAGGGGCTTGGCTTATCAATATGGGAGGCATGATAAAGCAAGTGGTAGGTATCGCAGCATAGGCATAGCAAAAGAGCGAGCATCTAGCAAGCAAAGATAGAAGTGATTTGGAGGGTATGATCATCTTGCCTGAGATCCCGCAAGGAAGAAGAACGAGTCCATGAGGAAGACAAACGGACGTAGTCGAACGGATCCTCACAAACGCGATGTTATTAGAACTAACCCGAAGAAGCAACATCGGAAAAAGGCAAACAACATAGTAAACAATCATCACATAAGCATGGCAAGATGCACAACCAAGTATGATGCATGTCCGGTTTAAATATGCATGACATGGCAAAGTGCAACAACCAAAACTACAAATTAAGTGGAGCTGAATATGCAACGGGTTGCATATTGACGGAACACCACATCAATTATTTAGTTCTCTCTCGGTTATGTACCCAACAATATTAAATGTTGTTAAGCATGTCAAGAGGTGAAACATAAAGGGATTATCTATCTAAACAATTTAAATGGGGCCGGATATAGCAAACAACAAATCCGGTAAATCCACATATGCATTAGTAAATTAATGCAAACAACAATTTAAACCATCTTAATGTTGTTCACATGATGCAGATGACATGATCAAGTTTATGCAATTTTATTAAAAGTTGACAAGAGCAATGTGAAGCATTTGTCACCGTGGTGGAAAGGAAAGGGGTGCCACGGCAACGATAACAAAAACGGTGCCACGGCAGCGTTCCGATTCTGGTAACTCGATTGAGATACCGATGCAAAGGAGAAGTGTGTGGTTGCGTGCAGAAGATGGTGGGGTGCTCCCGGATACCGGGTGTCCCACGAGTTGGCGACAAGGAAACGAGTGACAAATTGGACACGGTGCAAACACGAGCATCTCAAACATCGCAAGTATTCGTTCACGGACGTCGTCTCGGGGTTATACCTTCGGAGCGTGCAAAGGGGACGGTTCTCGTTCGTAGAGGGAAGTAGGCGTTCTCGCAACGGCGGTAGTGGAAGTAGTCATTCTCGCTTCGTAGATGTTCACACTCCGTAGGTGTTCGGGGTCAACAAGGAACTTGCCGTCCACGGGTCTTTGAGGGTCGACGGTACATGTTCTGTAAACGTTCGAGCGGCGGTAGTGGTACACATTCACGAAGTAGGTCGTACACGTCGACGGTCTTATCGGAACCTCGTCAACGTTCGCGATCCACCTTGGCGATCCGAAGGGGTACTTGGCGTCATGGTACTTGGGTCTTCGGACTTGCCGGTCTCGGTTCTTGCGACGGTAGTTGTACAAGGTCGTCGTGGGAGGTAGTGGTACTCGCGAACTTGTCGGATCCACGGCGACGGTAGTGGAACCTCACAGATTCGTGGTCTCCGGGCGGTCTCGGTCTTGACGGTGGGGTACTTGACGCATCCCGGATATGTAGTTGTACTTGATGAATCCAAAATACTTCTGCTCGGCATGGGTGCAACGGAGGCATCGTCTTGCGTTTCGAATCTGGGTCATGTTCGTATAACCGTTCGCATCAACGAAAAAAGGGCTTGGTCTTGAGGTGCTCGGTCGTGGGCGACGGAGCACACGGTGGACAAGGAGGCAGGGCACCCCTGGCCTTGAGGTCACAGCGGAGCTCGGGTCAACGACAACAAAGGTAGGGGCGCGCGGCTGGAGGCGCTGGGAACAACAGCAGGCGGCGGCAGCGGACAAGCGAGGCGAGGCGGAAAGCTGGTGGCGGCGCTCCTGGTCCCAGCGGGAGGAAAGAGGATCCAGGAGCTGCTCGGGAGGCGCGACGCAAAGGGAGGAGAGGAGGCTCCAGGTTGGTCGTGGCCTCGTCGGCCGGCGGGGTGGAGCTCTGGCGGTGGCTGTCCTCGGCCAGGGAGGAGGCAGGAGCCTGGGAGCGCGGTTGACGACGGGAGCGACGAGAGGGAAGGCTGCATGGAGGAGATACGGCGCCTAGGAGACGCAGGCGAGCTTGATGACCAGGGCCATGGTCGCGGGCGCACGAGGAAGAGAAGAAGAAGGCGAGCGCGAGGCAGATGCAGGTCACCATGGGAGGCCACCAGGAGGCGGGCGGAGGAGTTGAGGCCTCTTGAAGGTCGAGGTCGCTGGCGGGGGCCTGGAAGTTGCCGCTGGAGGGCGCGCGAGGAGAGAGGGTGAGGGATCGGGGCTCGAGCGATGGAGGGACCGAGAGGGAGATCGAGAGAAAGAGGGGGTCGTGCCTGCGTGCGTGTGTCTCTGACGGCGCAGGAGGACGAGGGCACGATCAAGGGGAGTGGGGTGCGCGCTAGGGTTAGGAAGGTTCGGTGGGCTTTGGCCTTGGGCCGGCCCAGTAGAGAGGGAGGGGCTGCTCCTAGAGAGGCCGGCGGCTGGGCCTTAGGCCAAATTGGTGGGAAGGAAAAGGCCAGAGGCCTGGTCTGCTGTCTCTCCCTCATACTTCTCTTTATTTGCCAAAACAGCAAATAACAAAGAAAGAAAATGAGAGAAAAAAAGGTCGGAGAAGGAATTTGGGCACGGGGATAATTTCCCCGGACTCACAAAAATGTGCACGGTCAAAGAAAAGTAGGAGTGGACATGATTGCAAGAATTAAATTCAAAGTCATTTGAATTTAATTGAAAAGGTTTGAACAAGGGCTAGGAATTATAAATGTCCAAAAATGTTGAGAATTTAGGTGGAGCTCCGGAAAATGACGAAAGGATATATGGCAAAGTTATAGGCCAAGAGTTTGTGATGACAAAGGCATTGAGATTTATTTTGCAAGTGTGTTCCGGTTAATTCCAACAAATGAAATATTTAATATAGCTCCCTAATATCGGGAGGATATGTTATAAAGAGAATCACCATGTGAATTCCCTCGGTTTAAATGGATCAACGATCCATGCCATTTATTTAGTTGAGTTGCAAAAGATTTATGAGATAATGGCATGATGACATGATGCAATGCAAAAATAAAAGGGCAGGCACAAATGAAACACACGGCGAAACCCGGAACATATGGAAGTCTTCTCGCACATCGGTCTCGGGGCGTCACACACGGTCAACGAAGGATATTCCTTCTACCAGGAAGACCCGATCAGACTCGGAATCCCGGTTACAAGACATTTCGACAATGGTAAAACAAGACCAGCAAGACCACCCGCTGTGCCGACAAATCCCGATAGGAGCTGCACATATCTCGTTCTCAGGGCACACCAGATAAGCTAAGTGTACAGGAGCCGACGTAACCCAAGTTGCCAAGGGATGGCCCCGCACGGTGCTCTAGTTTGGACCAACACTCAAAGGAGCACTGGCCCGGGGGTTTAAAATAAAGATGACCCTTGAGTCTGCAGAACCCAAGGGAAAAAGGCTTAGATGGCAAATGGTAAAATCAAGGTTGGGCCTTGCTAGAGGAGTTTTATTCAAGGCGAACTGTCAAGGGGTTCCCATTATAACCCAACCACGTAAGGAACGCAAAATCAAGGAACATAACACCGGTATGACGGAAAACTAGGGCGGCAAGAGTGGAACAAAACACCAGGCAAAAGGCCGAGCCTTCCACCCTTTCACCGTATATAGATGCATTAAAGTAAACAAGATATAATAATGATATCCCAACAATATATCCAAGTTCCAGCAAGGAACAAACTTCATCTTCACCTGCAACTAGCAACGCTATAGGGGGGCTGAGCAAAGCGGTAACATAGCCAAACAACGGTTTGCTAGGACAAGGTGGGTTAGAGGCTTGACATGGCAATATGGGAGGCATGATATAGCAAGTGGTAGGTATCGCAGCATAGCAATAGAGCGAGCAACTAGCAAGCAAAGATAGAAGTGATTTCGAGGGTATGGTAATTGAGGGAGTCCTGGATTAGGGGGTATCCGGACAGCCGGACTATATCCTTTGGCCGGACTGTTGGACTATGAAGATACAAGATTGAAGACTTCGTCCCGTGTCCGGATGGGACTCTCCTTGGCGTGGAAGGCAAGCTTGGCAGTACGGATATGTAGATCTCCTTCCTTGTAACCGACTCTGTGTAACCCTAGCCCCCTCCGGTGTCTATATAAACCGGAGGGTTTAGTCTGTAGGACCAACAACAACAACAATCATACCATAGGCTAGCTTCTAGGGTTTAGCCTCTTCGATCTCGTGGTAGATCAACTCTTGTAATACTCATATCATCAAGATCAATCAAGCAGGAGTAGGGTTTTACCTCCATCGAGAGGGCCCGAACCTGGGTAAAAACATCGTGTCCCCCGTCTCCTGTTACCATCCGCCTAGACGCACAGTTCGAGACCCCCTACCCGAGATCCACCGGTTTTGACACCGACATTGGTGCTTTCATTGGGAGTTCCTCTGTGTCGTCATCGTTAGGCTAGATGGCTCCTTCAATCATCAATAGCGATGCAGTCCAAGGTGAGACTTTTCTCCTCGAACAGATCTTTGTATCCGGCGGCTCCGCACTACGGGCCAACTCGCTTGGCCATTTGGAGCAGATCAAGAGTTACGCCCCTGGCCACCAGGTCAGGTTTGGAAGCTTAAACTACACGGCCGACATCCGCAGAGACTTGATCTTCGACGGATTCGAGCCCCTGCCGAGGGCGTCGCACGGTCACGATGAGCATGATTTAGCTCTACCATCGGACAGTGTTTAGGAGACCGCACCGGCAACCGCTCCGACCCTCAATTCGGAGCCAATTGCGCCATCCATGGACGGGTGGATAGACCCCGCCACGGAGGCTGCATTCCCAGCGGCAATCGAGCCGAGTATCGACCTTACCCTTCACGGGAGCCATGACGCCGAACTATCGAATTCTTCCCCGGCCATGGACTCCGAACCGCCTGCGCCCGTGCCTATCGAATCCAACTAGGCGCTGATCATGGAGTTCACCTCCGCGGATATCCTTCAGCACTCACCCTTTGGCGACATACTGAACTCATTAAGGTCTCTCTCCTTGTCTGGAGAGTCCTAGCTGAACTATGGCCGGCATGCGGACGACGAAGAAATTCGCCGACCACCCACCACCCACTTAGTAGCCACTGTCGACGATTTGACCGACATGCTCGCCTTAGACTCCAAAGACATCGACGGTATGGACGACGATGCAGGAGACGAACAGGAGCCACTACCCACAGGGCACTGGACGCCCACTTCATCATATGATGTATACATGGTGGACATACCCAAAGAAAACGACGACGAGGAACGGAAGGACGCGGCGAAGGATCGTTCCCTCGAGAAGTAGTCAAAGCGGCGGCGTAAGCGCCGCTCCAAATCCCGCCTCGGCAGAAACAGCGATCATATAGACCCAGCGATAGAGCAGGGTGAGCCAGCAGACGACAAACACGGCATTGAACCACCGTCCGACCACGGCAACACGGAGAATCAAACCGAACAACCCGACTCCGGTGAAGATAACAGTCCGGATGACATCACACCGGAAAGGCACCCGGAGCAACAGAATACCCATCAATGGCTTGTTGCCACCGCGAGGAGTCTGAAAAAGCAGAAGCAAAGGCTCAGGGCTGCACAAGACACACTCAGAATTAGAAGGAGTGAAGTACTCAACATTGCAACAAAGTACGGCGGTAGTCGCCACACAAAGAGCTACCCGAAGCGAAATTTGCTACCTGAATTCGATGAGGAGGCCTTAGATCCCCCGCAATCAAAAAACAAAACAGCCATCCGGTTGGATAGACAACCTCGTGGCCAACATAGAGCGGCAAACGATGCCGCACACAAGCCAGTACGCGATCCACGTGAGGGCTCGCATCAAAAGGACGGCGCAACCAGATCCATCTACGGGCCAAGCAAGCGCGCTCCAGCACGCAATGCAACACAACAAAAACCCAAACACCACAGTACACCCAAATACAGGGGTGCCGCACACCCCCTATGTTTCACCGATGAGGTGCTGGACCATGAATTTCCAGAGGGATTCAAACCCGTAAACATAGAGGCGTACGATGGAACGACAGACCCTGGGGTCTGGATTGAGGACTACATCCTCCATATCCACACGGCTCGAGGAGACGATCTCCACGCCATCAAGTACTTACCCCTCAAGCTCAAAGGGCCAGGTCAGCACTGGCTTAAAAGCCTCCCCGAAAACTCCATTTGAAGCTGGGAAGAGCTCGAGGACGCTTTTCGGGCAAATTTTCAAGGGACCTATGTCCGACCACCAGATGCAGACGATTTAAGTCATATAACTCAACAACCTGGAGAGTCAGCCCGAAAGCTTTGGAACAGGTTTCTCACTAAAAAGAACCAAATAGTCGATTGTCCGGACGCCGAAGCATTAACAGCTTTCAAGCACAGCGTTCGAGACGAATGGCTTGCCAGACACCTCGGCCAAGAAAAGCCGAGAACAATGGCAGCATTAACAAGCCTCATGACCCGTTTTGCGCGGGCGAGGACAGCTGGTTAGCCCGATGTAGCACCAGCGACCCAAGTACATCCGAAGTCAGGGATGGAAATGGGAAGCCACAACGCAGCAAAAACAAGCGCCGGAATAAAGAAGACAGCCCGAAGAGCACGATGGTAAACGCCGGATTCAGAAGCTCTCGGCCAGGTCAGCAAAAACTGCCCTCCAAAGGCAACAGAGACGAACTATCCAGCCTGAACAAGATTCTGGAAAAACTATGTCAGATCCACAGCACCCCCGATAAACCTGCAAATCATACCCATAGAGAATGTTGGGTCTTCAAGCAGTCCTGCAAACTCAACGCCGAACACAAGGGGCAGGATACACCAAGCGAAGACGAGGACGAGCCTCGCAAGCAAAGCACTGGGGAACAGAAGAAATTCCCACCAGAATTCAAAACAGTAAATGTGTTACACATGATGAAGGGGAGAAACAAAGCGGCACTCGTAGAGACACATGCCCTAGGGCCTATCACCGCGGAGTTCTTCCACTGGTCGTCCCAACCGATCACCTTTCACCATCAGGATTACTCGACAAGTATCCAGCATGCAGGATGGGCTGCCTTGGTGTTAGACCCAATAATTGACGGATACCACTTCACACGAGTCCTGATGGACGGCGACAGTAGTTTAAACCTGATATATCAGGACACAGTCCGCAAAATGGGGATAGACCCAACAAAAATTAGCCATAGCAATACTACCTTTAAAGGAGTAGCGCCAGGCCCAGAAGCCCATTGCACAGGCTCCCTGCTACTAGAGGTTATATTCGGCTTTCCCGATAACTTCCGCAGCAAAAAGTTAACCTTCCACATCGCTCCGTTCCAAAGTGGCTATCAAGCACTACTCGGACGCGAAGCTTTCGCTCGCTTTAACGCAATACTGCATTACGCTTCTCTCATGCTTAAGATGCCCGGTCCACATGGTATCATTACAGTAAATGGAAATATTGAGCGCTCCTTGCGTGCGGAAGACCGTGCGGCTGCCTTGGCAGCTGCACACTAGACGACCTCACCAACTAGAGCATCTGACAGGTCGTTAAGACCACGGACACGGTTAGACGAGTCCGGTGTAACTATATATAATTGATACAGGTTTGATGGCTATACCCCTATAACAATACAAGGGGCTCAACGCGTGTAAACAAGTGACAATTAGGCTCAACTTTACTCATCTTGAACTGTACATGGTTTATTTAGTATAACCTACCTTTTGCACGACAACTTTTCAACTAAGTTCCTCTCTTTTACAGATGACCATCGTGCTACACCCGTCCAGGATATGGCACAATGGAGACACAGGCGCAGACATGCAGCAGGGACCCGTTCCAAGGATTCTTTTTAGATTAAGACCCTGCGTAAACCTTTTTTACTGCCTCTTGTTGATACACATTCCCCGGATTCTCGGTACAATTGAGAAGGATGCTGACGTATTGGCATGTGGCCATGTCAGAATATTGCACGTACCTGGACACCAGGGGCTTATTACAAAGGGCACTGTTTAGCCCGGTTTACATCACAAAGACCGAATACCTTAGGGAGTGTTCGGCGTCGCGAATTTGGCCTTATATGCATCAGCTCCGAATCATGTCTTTAGTCAAAATGTTGGGTTTGCCCGGCTCCTGTGTTTTGCTGCCTTACGTTCCGCTCTATCGGCTAGGGCGGCACCAGGAGAACTACTACGATTGTGCCCTGGTTCATCCGGACGAGCACCTCAGTAGAGAAAGCCGAAAACTGACTGTCATGATATACCGTGAGACTAGTCAACCACTCGATGACCTAGAGGAATCTTCGGGATTCCTCCGCCTTAACGAAGGGTCGTTTCCCGGCCAGGCATGTACGCGCCCCGAATTCGGATGAGCGCGGAGCCACTAGGGGCTATATAGTAGCCCCACTATCAAACTCCTCTGGCTAAGTGAAAGTGTTAAAGTGTTATAGTCCGATTGCCTAGATCGCTGCGCTATCACCTCCTTAATGGACCAAGACGTCGGATCAAGTGTGAACATGCGTCTTCTGCGAACACCCCTGCATTATATGCGTGGGGCTGAAGCCGACGACTGCCATCTTTCAGGTTATATACATATATACATAAACGGCCGCACAGGAGGTATTATAATTCTTTTAGGCACAAGTATAAAATAGCCTTCACAACTCAATAAAACATTGTTTTTCAATGGGAATACATGTCATTAGAACATAATATTCTTCGAGCACTGCGCTTCTATTGAACGAGCACCCTCAAGAACTTCTCGAAAGTAGTGCTCGGCAGGTACTCGGCTCTCGTCCAAATCTTGGGCTGCAATGGCGGTGGCCTCCATCTCCGCCCAGTATGTCTTCACACGGGCAAGGGCCATCCACGCACCCTCTACGCACGCCGACCTCTTCGTCGCGTTGATGTGCGGCACCGCACCAAGGAACTATTGCACCAAACTAAAATAATTGTTCGGCTTTGGTCTTTCCGGCCACAGATGATCCACAACAGACCTCATGGCGAGTCCGGACAATCTATTCAGCTCGGCCCATTCGGCCAACTGATCAATCAATGGAAGCGGACGCTCTGGAACGTTAAATTGTGACCAGCACAGCTTTTCCACTTCGCGATCTTTTTGATCTCGGAAGTATTCGGCCGCATCGGCAGCACTCGCCGCTAAGTCTAGATATGCGTCCGCAGAACTCCACAGCCGGTCCAAAGGGGCGTATCGAGGATCTCCAAACTTCATCCGCAGCATAAAGGGCTTCCCAGCCGCGATATCCCCGGCTTGGCGCAGCTCCTCCTTCATCGCTCTCATTGCAGAGCGGGTGTCTTTGATCGCCATCGTGGCCTTCTCCAGGTCTGTCCTCTTCGCTCAATCTTCCTTTTCAAGAAGTTCATAACGGTTAGTGGCGTTCTTCAATTCCACAGCCATCCTGGCTATTTCCTCCTTGCTTTGGCAGTGAGCAGCCTGTTTGGCTTTCAGCTCCTCGATTGCCTTTAGGGCAGCCGCATCGCTTTTCCTGGCTTGTTCTTTGGCTCGGGCAAGTTCCGCCCGAAGGTTCTCCACGGCCGCAGCTTCATCTGCATTCACACACATGTTATAGATACTGGCATCATGCTCCTCTTCCCATGTGTCACCGGAGGAATCACATACCCTATGCCTCGTCAAGCCACTTGTTGACAAGTACGATGTCGGCGTCTGCCATGTCAAGCTGCCGCTTTAGCTCGGCAAATTCATCAGTCCGGCTGGCCATCGGACCCTTCGCCACCTGCATATTAAGGCGGCATGATTATTCCTGGGACTATGATCCTCTGTGCGATGTCGTCTTCGACAGCCCCCCAGAGTCTCAGGGGCTACTATCTACACAGGGCACATCTAAAAATGTGCGGTACTATCAAAAATGTACATCATTTCGCATACCTCAAAACTCGTCAGTAGACTCATAAAGGCTTCAGGCAACCCGCTTTAATCGGACGAAATCCTTTCAATCACCGTACCCATCAATGTGCGGTGCTCTTCTGAGATAGCCGCTTGCTCTAGCAGATCCCACAGTACGTCCGACCATACACCAGATGGTGTCGGACTCTTTCGATTGCCCTCTTCAAGAGCCGGATACTGAGGACTTCGGGTGGCCATAGGATTACCTTCTGGTCTTGCCGGATCAGGAGAAACCCTCCACGACGACACCTTGGGGTCGCCCGCCTCATGAGGTGGTATGGCAGGGGGAGGCGTTTCGCTCTCCATCATCTCTGGAAGAAGATCCCCTGAAGACGAGCTCTGATGAGAAGGGCTAAGATCCGAACTGCAAGATAAATGCTTCGGTTATTTTCCTTAGAAGTAAGGCGAGATATTTTCATTATTAAGTACCCTTTTACTTTAGTGGAGGGCTGATCCCCTTGAGGGCATAGTGCGGCCAGGGTATCCCCCAGGGCAGGACCCTCCGGCGAAGATTTCTTCCCCCGTTTGGGGACCATGGTCTCCGGATCCTCAGAGGCGTTCCTCTTCCTTCCCTGCGGAGAGGAAGTTTTAGTTCCTCCTCCCCGATTAACCTCCTTCGCGGAGGCGCTAGCCTCCTTGTCCCCCCCCCCTTTATCTTCTCCTGAGGGCGCTTGATAAGGCGCGATCTCCAGCATCCTGGTTAGCACGGGATTTGGTGATGTCTTAGGGAGGGGGGCCGGACATCTGATCAACTTTGCCTTTGCTATCCAATCCTGGTCAAAGAGCGGATTTTTTAGGGCGACATTGCGATAAACAAACGGACAGTGTGTTCGGATGCGGGGCTACTTACTTGGGTATCCGGGCGATTGCAGCTCAGACCTGCATCCTCAGTGATGTCCGGACACATTACTTGTGGTCCGAAGAACAATTTGTACATCTCCTCGGGCATCATGCCAAGGAAGTGTTGAATAGCTCGCGGTACTTCCGGGTTGAATTCCCACATGCGAAGGGGCCGTCGTTTGCAAGGCTGGACTCGACGAACTAGCATAACTTGCACTACCATAACCAGACTGAAATCTCTCTCAAAGAGATCTCGGATACGGCTTTGTAGTATTGGAACGCCCTTGGCTGGACCCCAGCTCAGCCCCCTGCTAATCCATGACGTCAGTTGTGGTGGGGGCCTGAGCGAAAGGTGGGGGCAGCTACCCGCTTGGCACTTCTGGGAGCTGTGATGTAGAACCACTCCCGCTGCCACAATCCGGACACCTCTGGGAAGCTACCCTCGGGCCATGGAGCGTCAACAATTTTGCTTATTAAAGCGCCTCCACACGCTGCGTGCTGCCCCTCGATCATCTTCGGCTTCACATCGAAGGTCTTGAGCCACATGCCGAAGTGAGGGGTAATGCGGAGGAAGGCCTCACATATGACAATAAATGACGAAATGTGAAGAAGGGAATCCGGGGCCAGATCGTGAAAATCTAGCCCATAATAGAACATAAGACCCCTAACAAAGGGATCCAGAGCGAGGCCTAGTCCTCGGAGGAAGTGGGAGACGAACACGACGCTCTCGTTGGGTTCGGGAGTAGGGACGACCTGCCCTCGGACGGGCAGCCGATGCGAAATTTCGGCGGTCAGATATCTGGCCTCTCTCAACCTCTTGATGTCCTCCTCCGTGACAGAGGAAGGCATCCACCGACATTGAAGGTTGGATCCGGACATAGTTGAAGGTCCAAAGCACCTGACCTGAGTTTTGGGTGTTAGAACTCGAGGTGGGGGAAGGATTTGATTGAGCACGAGAGGGGAAAAAGAAAACGCCTTGTCCCCTTTATAAAGAGGGTGAATATCAAGCGTCCTCCTCATGGCCGTTTGGGACTTGCCTAAGATCTAGGAGTCCTACCAATAGGCATGGTTGGGTTACCCACGTCCGTATTGATGAGAATCCCATAATAAATGGGACACGATCTCTGCTTCGACAAGACATGCCAAGGAAACCGCCTCGCGAAACACGCTGAGATTGGTTATGAAAAACGATTCGAATAAAGACCTGGCTGTGGTGTGATGTCACACTACGGGGTACGTCAGCAGATTAGATTTATGGAAATATTATTCTCTCTATGGTGGCATGTGGAACTTGTTTTGCAGAGCCGGACACGATCCTCGTGTTCAAAATCTTCTATGAAGTATTCGGAGGAGGAACCCGCCTTGCAATGCCGAAGACAATCTGCGCGCCGGACTCATCGTCATTGAAGCCTAGTTCAGGGGCTACTGAGGGAGTCCTGGATTAGGGGGTATCCGGACAGCCGGACTATATCCTTTGGCCGGACTGTTGGACTATGAAGATACAAGATTGAAGACTTCGTCCCGTGTCCGGATGGGACTCTCCTTGGCGTGGAAGGCAAGCTTGGCAGTGCGGATATGTAGATCTCTTCCTTGTAGCCGACTTTGTGTAACCCTAGCCCCCTCCGGTGTCTATATAAACCGGAGGGTTTAGTCCGTAGGACCAACAACAACAATCATACCATAGGCTAGCTTCTAGGGTTTAGCCTCTTCGATCTCGAGATAGATCAACTCTTGTAATACTCATATCATCAAGATCAATCAAGCAGGAGTAGGGTTTTACCTCCATCGAGAGGGCCCAAACCTAGGTAAAAACATTGTGTCCCCCGTCTCCTGTTACCATCTGCCTAGACGCACAGTTCGGGACCCCCTACCCAGAGATCCGCCGGTTTTGACACCGACAGTCATCTTACCTGAGATCCCGCAAGGAAGAAGAACGAGTCCATGAAGAAGACAAATGGACGAAGTCGAACGAATCCTCACAAATGCGACGTTATCGGAACTAACCCGAAGAAGCAACACCGAAAAGAAGCAAACAACATAGTAAACAACCACGACATAATCATGGCAGGATGCACAACCAAGTATGATGCATGTCTGGTTTAATGAGGCATGGCATGGCAAAGTGCACAAGCAAAACTACAAGTTAAGTGGAGCTCAATATGCAACGAGTTGCATATTGACGGAACACCACATGACTTATTTAGTTCTCTCTCGATTATGTACTCAACAATATTAAATGTTGGTTAACATGGCAAGAGGTGAAGCATAACAAAACTATACTATCTAAACAATTTAAATGGGGCCGGATATAACAAACGACAAATCCGGTAAATCCCCATATGCATATATTAGATTTGGTACTGTTCTTCCCTAAACACAATTTTAGAGTTGTTAAACATGCAAAGTAAGGCCACCATGTTAAACTAGGCATTTTTCTACCCCATTTACATATATAATTTATTAAAATCGGAGCTACGGTTATTTAGTTATGAATTAAAGCATTTTAGCATGTTATTAGAGCAAATTTAATCAAACAGCATTTTAAGCATTTTAAACATGGATGAAAGTTGGAAATTGTGAAACTAGATGAAATTATAAGCATGTTACATGTTGAAAACATTTTAATCCGATGCATTGTTGATGATTTATTAAATGCATGATCTAGAGGGGCTTTTCTGTAAACTGATGTCTCTGGAATAAATGATAAAATCGCCAAAATGGAAAAAAGGCGCAGGCCAAATCTGGTGGGCACCGGGGAGCTCACCATGGGCCTAGCCCAGTTCAGAAGCAGAGGAGGCCGGCTTAGGCAGCGGTTGGGTCGGCCTGCCTGCGTCCCACACGGGCATTGGATCTGGGCCAGGGGCGCAGGATCTAGTGGCCCAGCGAGGAGGCGAGCGAGGCTGAGCGGTCGTCCACCTATGCCCGCGCACAACGCAGAGGTCATGGCGGCGGTGAACTGGGTGGGGGCAGCAGGTCCAGGAGGTTGGGGACGGGCGCCGGTGGCCGAAGCAGACCAGATCCGGGTGCGGCGGCCCCATTTCCGGCGATGGTCGAAGGGATCCGGCGAGGGTGAAGCAGATCGGCGGCGGTGCTCCATGGGATTCCTGGCAGAGAGAGAGAGAACGGCGGAGGGAGAGGTTAGAGAGAGATCGGGGAGGTGGAAGGAGGGTGCGGGGTCATGGTACTCATCTCCGGCGATGGCGGCGGCAGATGGCGTCGTCCAGTGGGCGGCAGCGAGCGCTCCCAATCCCATTGGGATCGAGCGAGAGGGAGCGAGAAGTGGGAGGAGCGGGGCGGCTCGATTGCTTGCAGGGCGGCGTCGGGCCAAATTCAGCCCGCAGCGGGCCGCGGACGGGCTTCGATGGGGCCGAGCGGTGCGGGGAGGTTGATGGGTGACGTGGCGCGACGGGGATGGAGAGCGCCTGGCCGGCGGCGGCTGGCCGGTTGGGCGGCACCAAATGGCGGTGGGGAGCGGCTGGGCGCGGAAACTGAGGAGGGGGAAGGCTAGAGGTAGAGGAAGGGTAGCTAGGGATGTCCAAAATAGGAAGGGGAAGGGCTATATATAGCAGTTTAACTAGGGTTTGGGTTTTAGGGGATTTGAGGCTGTATCAGAGCCATTCGATCGCCATCAGACAGTCCGAAGCAGAGGGGGGTAGGTAGGTGGGCTAGATGGACCGTGTAGAGAGATAGACTGAGAAGAGAGGAGAGAGAGAGGCCCGGCGACTGTTTCCGGAGACCGAAAACGTCCAACGATGGACCGGCTATATTGCCGCTATAGTTATTTGTTGGGGCATCAAACGAACTCCGAATGCGATGAAATTTGGCAAGTGACCTACTAACAACATAACAACACTGCATGCCAACTTTCAACCCATTCCGAGAATAGTTTCCGGCCACTTATAAAATAATATTTCGGACATGCCGCGTGCGCGTGCAAGTGTGGCTGGGCTCAGAACGGACAGCGGACGGAACTAGGGGAACCCGGACAAATGCAAGTTTTGAAAACATGACGATGCAATGCACATGATGACATGGCAAGATGCAACACGCAACCAAAAGACATGGCAACGACAGCGAATAACTGGAAGACACGTGGCGCAATGGTCTCGGGGCGTCACATTCAGCCAAGTTGGGTGGTCCTCCATTCCTATACTTTGCATGCTCCAGGTTTTTTGGAAATATAGCAAAAGAACAAACGGTCAGCTAAATGGATAATTAAGATAATATAAACCCAATGTAAATGCTATGAGTAACATGAACTTACTATTAGGTGAGTGTTCCACCAATTAGTATCAGCATCAATGGTTCCTAGCTTAGCATTCCATCCATGTCCAGATGCGTCAAGTTGCAGTTGTTTCCATTGACAATACATAGTTTTGAGATTTTCCCATCTATTCTTGAATTGCATCCTCACATAACTTTTCTTAGTTATCTGCAACCACCTCTCCCCCAAATTCTTATATCCTCTAGGACTCAAGAACACCCCCGCCCCTATTGCCTGCTTCAACTTCCCTCGCACAAAACTCGCAAAATACCCTAGTATGGTATGCATCCCAAATTGCCTTATCTGTCTTGTCTGCCTTCTTTGCTGCCTTCTCCGTCTAGTTCATTTTCACCATAATTTATACCAGAATATAGCACAAGGAAGAACTATGTATAGCAAACAAGCATGTCCAGCAAGCAAATAGAAAAAGATATGTCCATCATGAAATAAGCATAGCCATTTGACCCAAGTAGAGCATCTACATGTACATCCAGCAAGCAGAGCATCCACAGCAAGCTTCAAATATTAATTTACCCATCAATGAACAATAACTATGCATCATATATCAACATCATGTATGAAGCCTCAATCAACCAGAGCATCCACATCAAGCAATATGCAACATATCAATCAAGCAAGGCATCCACAAAGAACAGAAATTTCTGCCAAGAAAATCTTACCCCAATCGACCACGACATCGTTGCTCGAGGGAGTGGGCGTCGTTCTCCGGCGGTGGATGAGAAGGCGAGTGCAGGCATTGGCCGGTGAAGGGGACCGGCGAAGACGGCGAGTGGAGGCGGCGACGTCTCTTGCGGTGGGCGAGGACGAGTGGAGGCGGCGGCTAGTGACGGCGAGTGGAGGAGGCGGCGACGGGCGATGGCGAGTGGAGGCCGCGGCGGCAGCTCTTGCGGCGGCGGCAGAACCCTAGGTTCCTCTCCCTCTCACTATCTCTATGCGTGCGTGGGTTTGCGATGAGGGAGACGAGATGAATGGATCGATTAAAACAGGGCTCGGTGGCATTCTGAGGGAGTCCTGGATTAGGGGGTCTCCGGACAGCCGGACTATATCCTTTGGCCGGACAGTTGGACTATGAAGATACAAGATTGAAGACTTCGTCCCGGGTCCGGATAGGACTCTACTTGGCGTGGAAGGCAAGCTAGGCAATACGAATATGTATATCTCCTCCTTTATAACCGACCTTGTGTAACACTAGCCCCCTCCGGTGTCTATATAAACCGGAGGGTTTTAGTCCATAGAACAATAGACAATCATATCATAGGCTAGCTTCTAGGGTTTAGCCTCTTTGATCTCGTGGTAGATCAACTCTTGTAATACTCATATCATCAAGAACAATCAAGCAGGACGTAGGGTATTACCTCCATCAAGAGGGCCCAAACCTGGGTAAACATCGTGTTCGCTGCCTCCTATTACCATCTGCCTTAGACGCACAGTTCAGGACCCCCTACCCGAGATCCGCCGGTTTTAACACCGACATTGGTGCTTTCATTGAGAGTTCCACTGTGTCGTCACCATAAGGCTTGATGGCTCCTTCGATCATCGCTAGCGATGCGGTCCAGGGTGAGGCTTTCCTCCCCGGACAGATCTTCGTATTCGGCGGCTTCGCACTGCGGGCCAATTCGCTTGGACATCTGGAGCAGATCGAAAGCTACGCCCCTGGCCATCAGGTCAGATTTGGAAACTTGAACTACACGGCCGGCATCCGCGGAGACTTGATCTTCAACGGATTCGAGCCCATGCCGGACGCGCCACATAGTCGCGACGAGTAAGACGTAACTCTGTCGTCGGACAGTGTTCGGGAGATCGCATCCGCATGTACTCCGGCTGTTAATCTGGAGCAAATTGCGCCATCCGAGAGCGGAGGGATAGACCCCGCCATGGAGGCCGCACTCTCAGTGGAGATAGAGCCAGATACTAACTTCACCCCTTTCAAGAGCCGCGTCGCCGAACCACTGGATTTATCCCCGGCCACAGACTCCAAGCCGCCTACATCCGTGCCTGTCGAATCCGATGGGGCGCCGATCATGGAGTTCACCTCCGCGGATATCTTTCAGCACTCACCTTTCGGAGATGTGCTAAATTCATTAAGGTCCCTCTCCCTGTCAGGAGAACCTTGGCCGAACTATGTCCGCCTAGAGTGGGATGTGGACGGCGAAGAAATTCGCGACCCACCCACCACCCACTTAGTAGCCACTGTCGATGACTTAACCGACATGCTCGACTTCGACTCCGAAGACATCGACGGTATGGACGACGATGCAGGAGACGAACAGGAACCACCGCCCACAGGGCGCTGGACCGCCACTTCATCACATGACGTATACATGGTGGATACACCCAGAGAGGGCAATGGCAAAGAGATGGCGGAGGATGCCCCCTCCAAGTAACCCAGGCGCCGACGTCAGCGGCGCCACTCTAAGTCCCGCCATAGCAAAAACAGCAATAACAGCGCAAGAGGAAACAACAGTCCAGTCGACTCTAGAAGAAACGAAGACTGCACCACCCCGGTGGCAGAGCACAATCAAGATGCAAACGGCAAACATAGTACAAATCCGACGTCCGAACACGACGACGCCAAGGATAAGCCTCATCAAACCCCGTCTGGGGAAGAAAACAGTCCGGACGAAGATGCACACATCATCCCGGAAACGCACTTGGAGCAAGAAAACCTCCGCGGAAGGCTTATGGCCACAGCGAGGAGCCTGAAGAAACAGAAGCAAAGGCTCAAGGTCGCACACGATACGCTCAACAGCAAGTGGAACAGAGTAACAAAGTATGGTGGAAGTTACCATAAAAATAGCTATCCAAAGCACAAGCTATTATCGGAATTCGACGATGAGGCCTTAGAGCCCATACAGCCGAAGAGTGATACGGCCAACCGGCCGGATACACCACCTTGTGAACGCGATAGAGCGGCTAACAAAGTCGCGCATAAGACAACACACGATCTACGTGAGAACTTGCGTCAAAAATCCGGCGCGACCAGATCTATCTATGGATCTAGGAAGCGCGCTACGGTACAAAACCAACACCGAATACTACAACCGTTCGAACACCATGGTGCATCCCAGTACAGGGGTGTCGCACACCCCTTATGTTTCACTGATGAGGTTCTGGACCACGAATTCCCAAAGGGATTCAAACCGGTGAACATAGAGGCGTACGACGGAACCACAGACCCTGGAGTCTGGATAGAGGACTTCATCCTCCATATTCATATGGCTCGTGGAGACGATCTCCATGCCATTAAATACTTGCCCCTCAAGCTTAAAGGGCCAGCTCGGCACTGGCTGAAAAGCCTCCCCAAAAATTCAATTGGAAGTTGGGAGGAGCTCGAGGACGCTTTTCGGGCCAATTTTCAAGGGACTTATGTCCGACCTCCGGATGCAGACGATTTAAGTCATATAATCCAACAGTCAGGAGAGTCCGCCCGAAAGCTTTGGAACAGGTTCCTCACCAAGAAGAACCAAATCGTCGACTGTCCGGACGTCGAAGCCTTAGCAGCTTTTAAACACAGCGTCCGAGACAAATGGCTCGCCAGACACCTCGGTCAAGAAAAACCGAGAACAATGGCAGCCCTAACAAGCCTCATGACCCGCTTTTGTGCGGGGGAGGATAGCTGGTTGGCCCATAGCAGCACCAGTGACCCAAGCACATCCAAAGTCAGGGATGGCAATGGTAAACCACGACGCAACAAAAACAAGCATTGAAATAAAGAAGGTAGCCCAGATAACACGGCGGTAAACGCCGGATTCAGGGGCTCCCGACCAGGTCAGCGGAAAAAGCCTTTCAAAGGCAGCAGAGAAGGACAATCTGGTCTAAACAAAATTCTTGACAAACTCTGTTAGATTCACGACACCCCAGACAAACCTGCAAATCATACCCACAGAGAATGTTGGGTCTTCAAGCAGGCCGGTAAGCTAAACGCCGAACACAAAGGGGAAGAGACACCAAGCGAAGATGAGGATGAGCCTCGCCAGCAAAGCGCCGGAGGACAGAAAAAGTTCCCACCGGAGGTTAAAACAGTAAACGTGATCCATCTCACAAAGAGGAGAAGCAAGCATACACTCCGAGGCACACGCGCCATAGAGCCCGTCACCCCTAGGTTCAACCCCTGGTTGACCTGCTCGATCACTTTTGATCGTAGGGATCACGAGACAAATGTCTGGCACAAAGGACTGACGGCCTTGGTGTTAGACCCAATAATAAATGGGTACCATTTCACACGAGTCCTCATGGACGGCGGCAGTGATCTAAATCTGATATATCAGGACACAGTCCGCAAAATGGGGATAGACCCGACACAAGTAAGCCACAGTAATACTACCTTCAAGGGAGTAATACCAGGCCAAGAGGCCCGCTGTACGGGCTCTCTACTACTAGAGGTGGTATTCGGTTCTCCCGATAACTTCCGAAGCGAAAGGTTAACTTTTCACATCGCCCCATTCCGAAGCGGCTATCAAGCACTACTCGGAAGAACGGCTTTTGCTCGTTTTAATGCAATACCGCATTATGCTTTTCTCAAGCTTAAGATGCCCGGTCCACGTGGCATCATCTCAGTTAGCGGAAATATCAAATGTTTCCCACGTACGGAAGAGGATGCGGTGGCTCTAGCAGCCGCAAACTAGACGGCCTCACCAACCAGAAAAATGGCAGGTCGTCAAGACCACGGACACGGTCAAACGAATCTGTCGTTCCATCATATATACATGAGATTGGTTTGATGATCAAACCCTCATAAACGATACCAGGGGCTTCCCGCGTGTAATCAGGGCCAGCCCGACTCAACTTGGCTTCTCTTGAATTTTGATAGTTCATTGATAATAACCAACTCTTCTTTTTGGCACGGTAACTTTCACCTAAGTTCTTTCCTTTTGCAGATGACAATCGTGCTACACCCATCCAGGACACAGCACAACGGAGACACAGGCGCAGACGTGCAGCAGGGACCCGCCCAAAGGTTTCTTTTTAGATTAAGACCCTGCGTAAACCTTTTTTACTGTCTCTTGTTGCTCATATCCTCCGGATACTCCACACAACCGAGAAGGATGCTGGCGTTATTGGCATGTGGCCACGCCAGGATTTTGCACGTACCCAGACACATGGGGTTTCTTATTAAGGGCATTGCTTAGCCCGATATATGTTATAAAGACCGAACACCTTAGGGAGTGTTCGGCGTCGCGAGTTTGGCCCTATATGCATCAGCTCCGAATCATGTCTTTGGTCAAATGTTGGGTTTGCCCGGCTCCCACGTTTTGGTACCTTACGTTCCGTTATATCGGCTAAGGTAGCACTGGGAGAACTACTGCGATTGTGCCCTGGTTCATCCGGATGAGCACCTCAGTAGAGAAAGCCGAAAACTGACTGTCATGATATAGCGAGAGACTGGTCAACCACTCGCTGACTCATCGGAATCTTCGGGATTCCTCCGCATTAACGAAGGGCCGTTTCCCGGTCATGTACGTACGCGCCCCGTATTCGGACGAGCGCAGAAGTACCAGGGGCTATATAGTAGCCCCACTGTCAAACTCCTATGGCTAAGTGAAAGTGTTAAAGCAATATAGTCCGATTGCCTCGTTTGCTGCGCTATCACCTCCTTAACGGACCAAGACGTTGGATCAAGTGTGGATATGCATTTTTTGCGAACACCCCCGCATTATATGCGTGGGGGCGGAAGCCGACGACTGCAAACTTTCAGGTTATATACATATATACATAAACGGCCGCACATGAGGCATCATAGTAGTTTCGGGCAAAAGTATAAATACAACCTTGATAATTCAGTAAAATATTGTTTTTACAATGGGAATACATGTTACTAGAACATAATATTCTTCGAGCACTGAGCCTCTATCGAACGAGCGCCTTCAAGAACTTCTTTAAAGTAGTGCTCGGCAGCCACTCGGCCTACGGTCGAACCCTGTGTCGCAACAGTGGTGGCCTCCATCTCCGCCCAGTATGTCTTGACACGGGCAAGGGCCATTCGCGCACCCTCTATGCACGCTGATCTCTTTATAGCATCGATGCGTGGCACAACACCAAGGAATTGTTGCACTAAACTAAAGTAGCTATTCGACCTTGGCCCTCCCGGCCACAGGTGATCCACAACGGACCTCATGGCAAAGTCCGGACAACCTATGGAGCTCGACCTACTCGGCCAATCGCTCATTCAACAGCAGCAGACGGACTGGAGCGTGAAACTGTGACCAGAACAGCTTTTCCACTTCGGGGCCTTTCTGATCCTTGAAGTACTCGGCCGCATCAGCAGCACTTGCAGCCAAATCCATGTAGGCGTCCGCAGAACTCCATAGCCGGTCCAGAGGAGCATACTTTGGATCTCCGTACTTAGTCCGCAACAAGAAGGGCTTCCCAGACATGATATCTGCACCTTGATTCAGCTCCTCCTTCGTCGCTCTAATTTTGGAGCGGGCTTCCTTGGCAGCCACCAGGGCCTTCTCCAGGTCCGTCGCCTTCGCCCGGTTTTCTTCTTCAAGAAGCTGGTAATGGTCAGCGACATCTTTTAACTCTACAACCATCTTGGCTATTTTTTCCTTGCTCTCGCAATGCGCGGCCTGTTTGGCCCTTAACTCTTCGGCCGCCTTTAGAGCGGCCGCATTGCTACTCCTTGCTTGCTCCTTGGCTCGGGAAAGCTCCGCCCGAAGGGTCTCCATGGTGGCAGCTCCATCTGCAGTCACAACATATTAAAGATACTGGCATCATGCTACTCTCATTATGTGACGATCACCAGAGAAATCACTCACCCTGTGCCTCGTCAAGCCGCTTGTTGACAAGCACGATGTCGGCATCTGCCACATCAAGTTGCCGCTTTAGCTCGGCAAACCCATCAGTCCGGCTAGCCACCGGAGCTTCAGCCACCTGCACATAAAGGCCGTCTGGTTATTACCTGGGACTATGAGCCTCTGTTTGCCGCCGTTTTCAATGACAAGCAGAGTCTCAGGGGCTACTATCTGCATAGGGCACACCTAACGTGTGCGGTACTGTTAAAAACATACATTATTTCACGTACCTCAAAGCCTTTCAGCAGACTCATAAAGGCTTCATGCAAACCGTGTTTAGTGGATGAAACCCTTTCAATTCGTACCCATTAGCGTATGATGCGCTTCCGAGACGGCCGCTTGCCCCAGAAGATCCTTCAGCGCGTCTGACCACACACTATACGGACCCTTGCCGTCGCTCTCCTTAGGAGCCGGATACTGAGGATTCTGGGTAGCCAAAGGGTTATCCTCTGGCCTTAGTGGATCCGGAGATACCCTTCGCGATGACACTTCAAGGTCGCCCGCTTCATGAGGCGGGGTGTCCGGGGGAGGCGTTTCGCTCTCCATCATCTCCGGAAGAAGATCCCCCGAAGATGAACTCTGTCGGGAAGGGCTACGATCCGGACTACAATTTATAAGCATCGGTTATTGTCTTTGGAAGTAAGGTAGGATGTTTCCACTATTAAGTACTTTTCGATTACTTACAGCTCGGTAGAGGGCTGATCCCCGCGCGGACATTGTGCGGCAAGAATACCCTCCGAGGCAGGACCCTCTGATGAAGATTTCTTCTCCCGTTTGGAAACCTTAGTTTCCGGATCTTCAGAGGTAGTCCTCTTCCTTCCCCGGGGAGAGAGAATGTTAGATTCTTCCCTTTGATTGTCCTCCCTCGCGGAGGTGCTCATTCCCCCGGCTGGAATGAGTAGCGAGTGAGGCCCGCTTTCGCCCTCTTTGTTCCCCCATCATCTTCCTTTGAGGGCACCAGATAAGGCGCCGACTCGAGCATCTTGTCCAGTACCGAATTGTCCAAGCCCTCAGGAAGGGGGGCCGAACACCTGATCATCATCACCTTTGTTATCCAGTCCTGGTCAAAAAGTGGCTCTTTAGAATGATGCCATGATAAATAAAAGGATAGTAGGTTCGACATGGGATTACTTACTTGGGCAGCGGGGCGGTTGCAGCTCAGACCCACGTCCTCGGTGGTGTTCGGACACTATATTTGGGGTCCGAAGAACGATTTGTACATCTCTTCGAGCGTTACGCCGAGGAAATGCTGAATAGCTTGCGGTCCTTCCGGGTCGAATTCCCACATGCGGAGGGGCTGGCGATTGCAAGGCTGGATTTGACGAACTAGCATAACTTGCATTACCATAACCAGACTGAAATCTCTCTCAAAGAGATCTCGGATGCGGCTCTGCAGTATTGGCACGTCCTTTGCTGGACCCCAGCTCAGCCCCCTGCTAACCCATGACATCAGTTATGGTGGGGGGGCGAGCGAAAGGTGGGGGCAGCTACCCACTTGGCACTTCGGGGAGCTATGACGTAAAACCACTCCCGCTGCCACAATCCAGACACCTCTGGAAAGAAACCCTCTGGCCATGGAGCGTCAGCGATTTTGCTTATTAAAGCACCTCTGCACGCTGCATGCTGCCCCTCGATCATCTTCGGCTTCACATCGAAGGTCTTGAGCCACATGCCGAAGTGAGGGGTAATGCGGAGGAAGGCCTCACATACAACAATAAATGACGAGATGTGAAGAAGGGAATCCAGGGCCAGGTCGTGAAAATCCAGCCCATAATAGAACATAAGACCCCTAACAAAGGGATCTAGAGCGAGGCCTAGTCCTCGGAGGAAGTGGGAGACGAACACAACGCTCTCGTTGGGTTCGGGAGTAGGGACGACCTGCCCTCGGGCGGGCAGCCTATGCGAAATTTCGGCGGTCAGATATCTGGCCTCTCTCAACTTCTTGATGTCCTCCTCTGTGACGGAGGAAGGCATCCACCGACCTTGAAGGTTGGATCCGGACATAGTTGAAGGTCCGAAGCACCTGACCTAAGCTTTGGGTGTTGGAACTCGGGGCGGGGGAAGGATTCGGTTGAGCGCGGGAGGGAAAAAAGAAAAGGCCTTGTCCCCTTTATAAAGAGGGTGGATATCAGGCGTCCTCCTTGTGGCCGTTTGGGACTTGCCTAAGATCTAGGAGTCATACCAACAGGCACGGTTGGGTTACCCATGTTTTTATTGATGAGAATCCCGTGATAAGGGGGACACAATCTCTGCTTTGACAAGACGTGTCAAGAAAACCGCCTCGCGTTATGTGCGGAGCTGGTTGAGAAAAACGGTTCGAATAATGATCGGGCCATGGCGTGATGTCATGCTGTCAAAACTGTTGGGGAACGTTGCAGAAAACAAAAATTTTCCTACGGTTTCACCAAGATCCATCTATGAGTTCATCTAGCAATGAGTGATTGGATTGCATCTACATACCTTTGTAGATCACGCGCGGAAGCGTTCAAAGAACGGGGATGAGGAAGTCGTACTCGACGTGATCCAAATCACCGGAGATCCTAGTGCCGAACGGACGGCACCTCCGCGTTCAACACACGTACGGTCAGCGTAACGTCTCCTCCTTCTTGATCCAGCAAGGGGCAAGGAGAGGTTGAGGAAGATGGCTCCAGCAGCAGCACGACGGCGTGGTGGTGATGGAGCTGCAGTACTCCGGCAGGGCTTCGCCAAGCTCTATGGAGGAGGAGGAGGATGTGTTGGAGAGGGAGAGGGAGGCACCAAAGGCAAAGGTAAGAGGTCCTCCATCCCCCCCACTATATATAGGGGGGCCTAGGGGGGCGCCGGCCAAGGGGTGGGGGGCTTGCCCCCCAAGCAAGGGGGCGCCCCCCTTTTAGGGTTTCCCCCACCCTAGGCGCATGGGCCCTAGGGAAAGTGGCGCCCCAGCCCACTTTGTGCTGGATCCCTTCCCACTTCAGCCCATGGGGCCCTCCGGGACAAGTGGCCCCACCCGATGGACCCCCGGGACCCTTCCGGTGGTCCCGGTACAATACCGGTGACCCCGAAACTTGTCCCGATGGCCGAAATAGCACTTCCTATATATAATTCTTTACCTCCGGACCATTCCGAAACTCCTCGTGACGTCCGGGATCTCATCCGGGACTCCGAACAACATTCGGGTTACTGCATATACATATCCCTACAACCCTAGCGTCACCGAACCTTAAGTGTGTAGACCCTACGGGTTCGGGAGACATGTAGACATGACCGAGATCGCTCTCCGGTCAATAACCAACAGCGGGATCTGGATACCCATGTTGGCTCCCACATGCTCCTCGATGATCTCATCGGATGAACCACGATGTCAAGGATTCAAGCAACCCCGTATACAATTCTCTTTGTCAATCGGTATGTTACTTGCCCGAGATTCGATCGTCGGTATCCCAATACCTCGTTCAATCTCGTTACCGGCAAGTCACTTTACTCGTACCGTAATGCATGATCCCGTGACCAGACACTTGGTCACTTTGAGCTCATTATGATGATGCATTACCGAGTGGGCCCAGTGATACCTCTCCGTCATACGGAGTGACAAATCCCAGTCTTGATCCGTGTCAACCCAACAGACACTTTCGGAGATACCCGTAGTATACCTTTATAGTCACCCAATTACGTTGTGACGTTTGGTACACCCAAAGCACTCCTACGGTATCCGGGAGTTACACGATCTCATGGTCTAAGGAAAAGATACTTGACATTGGAAAACTCTAGCAAACGAACTATACGATCTTGTGCTATGTTTAGGATTGGGTCTTGTCCATCACATCATTCTCCTAATGATGTGATCTCGTTATCAATGACATCCAATGTCCATAGTCAGGAAACCATGACTTTCTGTTGACCAACGAGCTAGTCAACTAGAGGCTTACTAGGGACATGTTGGTGTCTATTATTCACACATGTATTACGATTTCCGGATAACACAATTATAGCATGAATAAAGACAATTATCATGAACAAGGAAATATAATAATAATGCTTTTATTATTGCCTCTAGGGCATATTTCCAACAGTCTCCCACTTGCACTAGAGTCAATAATCTAGTTACATTGTGATGAATCGAACACCCATGGAATTCTGGTGTTGATCATGTTTTGCTCTAGGGAGAGGTTTAGTCAACAGATCTGCTACATTCAGGTCCGTATGTACTTTACAAATATCTATGTCTCCATCTTGAACATTTTCACGAATGGAGTTGAAGCGACGCTTGATGTGCCTTGTCTTCTTGTGAAACCTGGGCTCCTTGGCAAGAGCAATAGCTCCAGTGTTGTCACAGAAGAGCTTGATCGGACCCGACGCATTGGGTATGACTCCTAGGTCGGTGATGAACTTCTTCACCCAAATTGCTTCATGCGCTGCCTCCGAGGCTGCCATGTACTCCGCTTCACATGTAGATCCCGCCACGACGCTCTGCTTGCAACTGCACCAGCTTACTGCCCCACCATTCAAAATATACACGTATCCGGTTTGTGACTTAGAGTCATCCAGATCTGTGTCGAAGCTAGCGTCGACGTAACCTTTTACGACGAGTTCTTCGTCACCTCCATAAACGAGAAACATTTCCTTGGTCCTTTTCAGGTACTTCAGGATATTCTTGATCGCTGTCCAGTGTTCCTTGCCGGGATTACTTTGGTACCTTCCTACCAAACTTACGGCAAGGTTTACATCAGGTCTGGTACACAGCATGGCATACATAATAGAACCTATGGCTGAGGCATAGGGGATGACACTTATCTCATCTATATCTTCTGCCGTGGTCGGACATTGAGCTGAGCTCAATTTCACACCTTGCAACACAGGCAAGAACCCCTTCTTAGACTGATCCATATTGAGCTTCTTCAATATCTTATCAAGGTATGTGCTTTGTGAAAGACCTATGAGGCGTCTTGATCTATCTCTATAGATCTTGATGCCTAATATATAAGCAGCTTATCCAAGGTCCTTCATTGAAAAACTCTTATTCAAGTAGGCCTTAATGCTGTCCAAAAGCTCTATATCATTTCCCATCAAAAGTATGTCATCTACATATAATATGAGAAATGCTACAGAGCTCCCACTCACTTTCTTGTAAACACAGGCTTCTCCATAAGTCTGCGTAAACCCAAACGCTTTGATCATCTCATCAAAGCGAATGTTCCAACTCCGAGATGCTTGCACCAACCCATAAATCGAGCGTTGGAGCTTGCACACCTTGTCAGCATTCTTAGGATCGACAAAACCTTCCGACTGCATCATATACAATTCTTCCTTAAGGAAACTATTAAGGAATGCCGTCTTGACGTCCATTTGCCATATCTCATAATCATAGAATGCGGCAATTGCTAACATGATTCGGACGGACTTTAGCTTCGCTACCGGTGAGTAAGTCTCATCGTAGTCAACCCCTTGAACTTGTCGATAACCCTTAGCGACAAGCCGAGCTTTATAGATGGTCACATTACCATCCACGTCTGTCTTCTTCTTAAAGATCTATTTATTTTCTATGGCTCGCGCGCTCTACGGGCAAGTCAGTCAAAGTCCATACTTCGTTTTCATACATGGATCCTATCTCGGATTTCATGGCTTCCAGCCATTTGTCGGAATCCGGGCCCGCCATCGCTTCTTCATAGTTCGAAGGTTCACCGTTGTCTAACAACATGATTTCCAAGACAGGGTTGCCGTACCACTCTGGTGCGGAACGTGTCCTTGTGGACCTACGAAGTTCAGTAGCAACTTGATCTGAAGTTTCATGATCATCATCATTAACTTCCTCTCTAGTCGGTGCAGGCACCTCAGGAACATTTTCTTGAGTTGCGCCATTTTCCGGTTCAAGAGGTAATACTTCATCAAGTTCTACTTTCCTCCCACTTACTTCTTTCGAGAGAAACTCCTTCTCTAGAAAGGATCCATTCTTGGCAACAAAGATCTTGCCTTCGGATCTGAGGTAGAAGGTATACCCAATAGTTTCTTTAGGGTATCCTATGAAGACGCATTTTTCCGACTTGGGTTCGAGCTATTCAGGTTGAAGTTTCTTGACATAAGCATCGCATCCCCAAACTTTTAGAAACGACAGCTTAGGTTTCTTCCCAAACCATAATTCATACGGTGTCGTCTCAACGGATTTTGACGGAGCCCTATTTAAAGTGAATGCGGCAGTCTCTAAAGCATAGCCCCAAAAAGATAGCGGTAAATCGGTAAGAGACATCATAGATCGCACCATATCTAATAGAGTGCGATTACGACGTTCGAACACACCATTACGTTGAGGTGTTCCAGGCGGCGTGAGTTGTGAAACTATTCCACATTTCCTTAAGTGTGTGCCAAACTCGTGACTCAAGTATTCTCCTCCACGATCTGATCGCAGGAACTTGATTTTCCTGTCACGTTGATTCTCAACCTCACTCTGAAATTCCTTGAACTTTTCAAAGGTCTCAGACTTGTGTTTCATTAAGTAGACATACCCATATCTACTCAAGTCATCAATGAGGGTGAGAACATAACGATAGCCACCGCGAGCCTCAACACTCATTGGACCGCACACATCAGTATGTATGATTTCCAATAAGTTGGTTGCTCACTCCATTATTCCTGAGAACGGAGTCTTGGTCATTTTACCCATGAGGCATGGTTCGCACGTGTCAAATGATTTGTAATCAAGAGACTCTAAAAGTCCATCAGCATGGAGCTTCTTCATGCGTTTGACACCTATGTGACCAAGGCGGCAGTGCCACAAGTATGTGGGACTATCATTATCAATCTTACATCTTTTGGTACTCACACTATGAACATATGTAGCATTACGCTCGAGATTCATTAAGAATAAACCATTCACCATCGGAGCATGACCATAAAACATATCTCATATAAATAGAACAACCATTATTCTTGGATTTAAATGAGTAGCCATCTCGAATTAAACGAGATCCTGATACAATGTTCATGCTCAAAGCTGGCACTAAATAACAATTATTAAGGTTTAAAACTAATCCCGAAGGTAAATGTAGAGGTAGCGTGCCGACGGCGATCACATTGACCTTGGAACCATTCCCGACGTGCATCGTCACCTCGTCCTTCGCCAGTCTCTGCTTATTCCGCAGCTCCTGTTTTGAGTTACAAATGTGAGCAACCGCACCGGTATCAAATACCCAGGAGCTACTACGAGTACTGGTAAGGTACACATCAATTACATGCATATCACATATACCTTTCGTGATGCCGGCCTTCTTGTCTGCTAAGTATTTGGGGCAGTTCCGCTTCCAGTGACCACTTCCCTTGCAATAAAAGCACTCAGTCTCGGGCTTGGGTCCATTCTTTGGCTTCTTCCCGGCAGCTTGCTTGCCGGGCGCGGCAACTCCCTTACCGTCCTTCTTGAAAGCTTTCTTACCCTTGCCCTTCTTGAACTTAGTGGTTTTATTCACCATCAACACTTGATGTTCCTTTTTGACTTCTACCTCTGCTGATTTCAGCATTGCAAATACTTCAGGCATGGTCTTTTCCATCCCCTGCATATTGAAGTTCATCACAAAGCTCTTGTAGCTTGGTGGAAGCGACTGGAGGATTCTGTCAATGACCGCGTCATCCGGGAGATTAACTCCCAGCTGAGTCAAGCGGTTATGCAACCCAGACATAGTGAGTATGTGCTCACTAACAGAACTGTTTTCCTCCATCTTACAGCTGAAGAACTTGTCGGAGACTTGATATCTCTCGACTCGGGCATGAGCTTGGAAAACCATTTTCAGCTCTTCGAACATCTCATATGCTCCGTGTCTCTCAAAACGCTTTTGGAGCCCCGGCTCTAAGCTGTAAAGCATGCCGCACTAAACGAGGGAGTAGTCATCGGTACGTGCCTGCCAAGCGTTCATAACGTCTTGTTCTGCAGGGAGAACAGGTGCGTCACCTAGCGGTGCTTGTAGGACATAATCTTTCTTGGCAGCTATGAGGATGATCCTCAGGTTCCGGACCCAGTCCGTGTAGTTGCTGCCATCGTCTTTTAGCTTGGTTTTCTCTAGGAACGCGTTGAAGTTGAGGACTACGTTGGCCATTTGATCTACAAGACATATTGTAAAAATTTTAGACTAAGTTCATGATAATTAAGTTCATCTAATCAAATTATTCAATGAACTCCCACTTAGATAGTCATCCCTCCAGTAATCTAAGTATAACATGATCCGAGTTAACTAGGCCGTGTCCGATCATCACGTGAGACGGTCTAGTCAACATCGGTGAACATCTTCATGTTGATCGTATCTTCTATACGACTCATGCTCGACCTTTCGGTCTTCTGTGTTCCGAGGCCATGTCTGTACATGCTAGGCTCGTCAAGTCAACCTAAGTGTTTGCATGTGTAAATCTGTCTTACACCCGTTGTATGTGAACGTTAGAATCTAACACCCGATCATCACGTGGTGCTTCAAAACAACAAACTGTCGCAACGGTGCACAGTTAGGGGGAACACTTTCTTGAAATTATTATGAGGGATCATCTTATTTACTACCGTCGTTCTAAGTAAACAAGATGCAGAAACATGATAAACATCACATGCAATCAAATAATAATCGTGACATGATATGGCCAATATCACATAGCTCCTTTGATCTCCATCTTGGGGCTCCATGATCATCTTGTCACCAGCATGACACCATGATCTCCATCATCATGATCTCCATCATCGTGTCTCCATGAAGTTGCTCGCCAACTATTACTTCTACTACTATGGCTAACACGTTTAGCAATAAAGTAAAGTAATTTACATGGCGTTTCTCAATGACACGCAGGTCATACCAAAAAAAAAGACAACTCCTATGGCTCCTGCCGGTTGTCATACTCATCGACATGCAAGTCGTGATTCCTATTACAATAGCATGAACATCTCATACATCACATATATATCATTCATCATTCATCACAACTTTGGCCATATCATATCACAAAGCACTTGCTGCAAAAACAAGTTAGACGTCCTCTAATTGTTGTTGCAAGTTTTACGTGGCTGAAATAGGGTTCTAGCAAGAACGTTTTCTTACCTACGTGAAAGCCACAACGTGATTTGTCAACTTCTATTTACCCTTCATAAGGACCCTTTTCATCAAATCCGCTCCAACTAAAGTGGGAGAGACAGACACCCGCCAGCCACCTTATGCAACTAGTGCATGTCAGTCGGTGGAACTGGTCTCACGTAAGCCTACGTGTAAGGTTGGTCCGGGCCGCTTCATCCCACAACACCGCTGAAGCAAGATAAGACTAGTAGCGGCAAGAAAGTTGACAACATCTACGCCCACAACAAATTGTGTTCTACTCGTGCAAGGAGAACTACGCATAGACCTAGCTCATGATGCCACTGTTGGGGAACGTTGCAGAAAACAAAAATTTTCCTACGGTTTCACCAAGATCCATCTATGAGTTCATCTAGCAACGAGTGATTGGATTGCATCTACATACCTTTGTAGATCACGCGCGGAAGCGTTCAAAGAACGGGGATGAGGAAGTCGTACTCGACGTGATCCAAATCACCGGAGATCCTAACGCCGAACGGACGGCACCTCCGCATTCAACACACGTACGGTCATCGTAATGTCTCCTCCTTCTTGATCCTGCAAGGGGCAAGGAGAGGTTGAGGAAGATGGCTCCAGCAGCAGCACGACGGCGTGGTGGTGATGGAGCTGCAGTACTCCGGCAGGGCTTCGCCAAGCTCTATGGAGGAGGAGGATGTGTTGGAGAGGGAGAGGGAGGCACCAAAGGCAAAGGTAAGAGGTCCTCCATCCCCCCCACTATATATAGGGGGGCCTAGGGGGGCGCCGGCCCTAGGAGATGCAATCTCCTAGGGGGGCGGCGGCCAAGGGGTGGGGGGCTTGCCCCCCAAGCAAGGGGGCGCCCCCCTTTTAGGGTTTCCCCCACCCTAGGCGCATGGGCCCTAGGGGAAGTGGCGCCCCAGCCCACTTTGGGCTGGATCCCTTCCCACTTCAGCCCATGGGGCCCTCTGGGACAGGTGGCCCCACCCGGTGGACCCCCGGGACCCTTCCGGTGGTCCCGGTACAATACCGGTGTCCCCGAAACTTGTCCCGATGGCCGAAATAACACTTCCTATATATAATTCTTTACCTCCGGACCATTCCGAAACTCCTCGTGACGTCCGGGATCTCATCCGGGACTCCGAACAATATTCGGGTTACTGCATATACATATCCCTACAACCCTAGCGTCACCGAACCTTAAGTGTGTAGACCCTACGGGTTCGGGAGACATGTAGACATGACCGAGATCGCTCTCCGGTCAATAACCAACAGCGGGATCTGGATACCCATGTTGGCTCCCACATGCTCCTCGATGATCTCATCGGATGAACCACGATGTCAAGGATTCAAGCAACCCCGTATACAATTCTCTTTGTCAATCGGTATGTTACTTGCCCGAGATTTCGATCGTCGGTATCCCAATACCTCGTTCAATCTCGTTACCGGCAAGTCACTTTACTCGTACCGTAATGCATGATCCCGTGACCAGACACTTGGTCACTTTGAGCTCATTATGATGATGCATTACCGAGTGGGCCCAGTGATACCTCTCCGTCATACGGAGTGACAAATCCCAGTCTTGATCCGTGTCAACCCAACAGACACTTTCGGAGATACCCGTAGTATACCTTTATAGTCACCCAGTTACGTGTGACGTTTGGTACACCCAAAGCACTCCTACGGTATCCGGGAGTTACACGATCTCATGGTCTAAGGAAAAGATACTTGACATTGGAAAACTCTAGCAAACGAACTATACGATCTTGTGCTATGTTTAGGATTGGGTCTTGTCCATCACATCATTCTCCTAATGATGTGATCTCGTTATCAATGACATCCAATGTCCATAGTCAGGAAACCATGACTATCTGTTGATCAACGAGCTAGTCAACTAGAGGCTTACTAGGGACATGTTGGTGTCTATTATTCACACATGTATTACGATTTCCGGATAACACAATTATAGCATGAATAAAGACAATTATCATGAACAAGGAAATATAATAATAATGCTTTTATTATTGCCTCTAGGGCATATTTCCAACAAAAACGTGTCAGCAGATTAGATTTGTGGAAATGTTATTCTCTCTACAGTGGTACGTGGAACTTATTTTGCAGGGTCGGACACTGTCCTTGTATTCAAACTCTTTCATGGTGTATTCGGAGGAGGAACCCGCCTTGCAATGCCGAAGACAACACTGCGCGCCGGACTCATCGTCATTGAAGCCTGGTTCAGGGGGTACTGAGGGAGTCCTGGATTAGGGGGTCTCCGGACAGCCGGACTATATCCTTTGGCCGGACTGTTGGACTATGAAGATACGAGATTGAAGACTTCGTCCCGTGTCCGGATGGGACTCTACTTGGCGTGGAAGGAAAGCTAGGCAATACGGATATGTATATCTCCTCCTTTGTAACCGACCTTGTGTAAACCGGAGGGTTTTAGTCCATAAAACAACAGACAATCATATCATAGGCTAGCTTCTAGGGTTTAGCCTCTTTAACCTCGTGGTAGATCAACTCTTGTAATACTCATATCATCAAGAACAATCAAGCAGGACGTAGGGTATTATCTCCATCAAGAGGGCCCGAACCTGGGTAAACATCGTGTCCGCTGCCTCCTGTTACCATCCGCCTTAGACGCACAGTTCGGGACCCCCTACCCGAGATCCGCCGATTTTGACACCGACACATTCCTTTCGTAATTGCGTTGAATTGTCAAGGGCGTCGGTGGAAATTTGACCGAGGGAAATCAGCTTCCTGGTGGAAGCACGACTGGCCTCGCTTCGCCCTATACCACGTAAAAAGGCCTGGAACCGTTTTGACTGTCAGCTGGAAACTGCCCCGTTTTAGCTGTTTGTTACAACTTTAGCTTATTTCTATCGGAAACTGCTCTCTAAAACCCAAACAAACACAACCATTGTATTCTGTTGTTTGGAACTTTTTTGAAATCTGTCGTTTGAATGTTCCGAAATGTATCGTCTTTTTGGGCCCTGGATGATGTCGCATAGTTGTCTCTGTTTATTTGGGCTTTTGCTTCTGATTTTGCAGCCTTTTCATTTTGACAAAAAAATCAAAGAAGTTTCTAAATATGTGTTTTTTGCTTCAGCTTTTGGCTTATACCATCATATAAAAACAAAAAACCTCATAAAAAAGTGTTATTTTTTCTAGATTTTGGCTTATACCATCATATTTAGAAGTTTTTGTGGTTTTTTTGTCAGAGCGAAAATGCTGCAAAAGCAGGCAAAACAGAAGCACAAGTCCAAACAAAGAGGGCCATAATTGTGAACATAAATGGCCACTTGGCCCGGTTGGCTGCGCAATCCATCACCCCACCTGTCGCGCTACATCGGCGTTTCCTGATTTCGCTGACCTTTTTTTCCCCACCAGAGCTCGACAAACACCGCTCGCCACCGCCTTTCGCCTTCGCCCCTGCTCTCGTAGCCTCTCGCTCGTGCTCGCAGCGGCAAACCCAGGGCGCCGACGCCCGCCCTTCGCCGTCCGCGAGATGATCCCCTTCAATTCCGCCGTCGCCGACGAGGTCCGCTCCCTCGTCCAGGGCGCCGACGACTCTACCGTCGACTCCATCTACCGCGAGCTCTGCCAGGTTACGAGATGCCCCCGTCCCCTCTCCTTCCTCCCCGAAGCGGCTTCGTTTCTCCCGACGCATGCCTCTGGTGGTCGATTCATGTTCTGCTCGTCTGGATCCAAGGATCCGCCCCGTGATGGATTCGTGCTTAGGAACGCTTCCATCTCAGGACCAATCTAGGGTTTTGCGGATTTAGCTGTCTTACGCTCGTACTTTTGCACGATTTTAACCTAAAATTTGGCTGGGATAACGTGAACACTCTTGATCGGTTCCATCAGGGTGCATAAGTTTCCAAAATATGTGGCAAAATTCACTCGTATGCGCCATTTAAGCTTTAGGATAGATGCATAGTGAACAAAATTCTTCTTATTCCTGTCCTCAATTTTTTTGCTTCTTAGTCCGTTCGTTTAGATTTGGTGTTTACAGTGAATATTATGGTGAAGGGCACATTCGGTTTTTGTTAACACAAAGAGCCCCTTAAGAAGAATATAAAATGTTTTCACATGGGGTTTGTTGTTAAGTTGCATGTGTTTGCGGCCATTTGCATCTTTTTCCTTGGAATTGCTTCAGAGACAGCTAGTTGAACTGTGCATTTTACAACCAATCGTTCGAAGAATACTTTCAAATATCTTTGCTTATATTTCAATATAAGAAGAAGATCTTGTGAGATGTGTTCTACACTCTTCGTGTACTATTTACAATATTGGTGCAGTGATATGCAATACTGCATCATCTAGGTGACTGCAGCATTCAGCAACTTCCTGATTGAATCTTGAAAGATGTGCTGCCTTAGTAATTTCCTTACATTCATCTGATCTCAGCAATTTTTACTTTGTCTGAACTTATGGATTATAGCCATCCTAATATCTTTTTTTGTTTCACTTTTGCTGTGTTTCAGTTAGCTGACTGCAGTCCTGATGGTTGCATTTTACTGCTTCAAGTTTGTTTGGATGAGGTGCTGCTGAATGCCGGGGTGGCAAAATACTCTCAATTGAAACAAGATCTTTTATCCACCGTTTTCAGATATTGTCTGGATAAACCATACTTCAGCACCTGTTTTTGTGAAGCACTGAGGACTTTATCTGTCAGTGATGTTTTCCTTGAAACGTTGTCAAATGAACTTGATCTATCCAGAGCTGAGAGGGTTGGTATTGGACTTGCCCTGTCAGATGCCGAGAATATAGGCTTGAATCTGAAAGGTAAGTGTCCTGGAAAGCAGAATTTGTTGGTCTGATCAGTTTTTATAGGTACTTATTTGCACCTTATTTATTTGTTTTGCAGGCCAAAGATTTTCAATTGCTCAAATCGAGGAGTTATGTAAAAATCCTGCACAGTCTATATCGAATGACCAAATTCATGATATTGTTGTGTTTCTTCACCAGACTGATGGCCTCTCAAAGCATATGGATTCTTTTACTAACATTATTTCCCTATTCAAAGTCAAAGAGATGCCATTCCATGTCCCTGTCCTTGTTCAGGACAGCAATGTTCGGCCAGCTTCAAGGTTTTCAGAATTTTTCCAACTTGTGTTTTAGTATATCTTCTATGATGCTCTATTCATGTACATGTCCTTGCTATTTTGTGTCTTACAGCCACATGGAGATGTACATCGGTAGCTTTGATGATGATTTTGATTCCCTTTTATCTGAAATCGGGAAGGAGATAAGCATGGCTGACATCATTACTGAATTGGGTTATGGATGTACTGCTGATATTGCACATTGTAAAGATACATTATCACTTTTTGAGCCTCTCGATGATTTGGGAATATCTAAGTTGCTTGGGGCTGTTGTTACTACTGCCGCTGGTCTTGGTGAGGCTCATAACACATATTCAACATTCATTTCGGCTTTTGGCAACAGCCAAACAAATGACTCATTTCAGTCAACGGCATGGGATATCAATGTTCTCGTGGACTCAATCAATGAAATTGTGAGTTTCTTTTTGTTATATTTGCCTGTTGTTTCCGTTCTTCCTTTTTAAGATCCAATAACCTGTTTATGGTTGCAAACTTAGGCTCCACAAACAAATTGGACAAGTGTAATGGAAAACCTGGACCACGAGGGTTTCAGTATCCCTGATGAAGGGGCTTTCCGTCTATTGATGTCTATATATTCTCGGGCTTGCAAGGTATGCACATGCGTTATAGTTCCTGGAACTGAATTAACTAAATTCCTGAGTGTGTAGTTGACTAGTTCATTGAACCATACAGGATCCATTTCCGCTTCATGCCATCTGTGGGTCACTGTGGAAGAATTTAGAAGGGCAATTATCATTCTTGAAACATGCAGTGGCTGCCCCAGCAGATACATTTACATTTAAACATTCTTCCAGGAAGCTGGTATTTTCTATATCCTGTCAGCTTGTCTTACTCGTAGTAAACATCTTTTTTTTGGGGTCAAACGTAGTAAGCATCTTGTATTCCACATACTTCTAACCTTCTTTTAAAATCTCCCTTAGGTATTTCCAGACTTGGCTAATCATATCCAAGGCAATCAGGCTTGGTACTGCCTAGACCTTTTGGAGGTGTTATGCCAGCTTGCTGACCTTGGCTATGCAACATTAGCGCGACCGCTGCTGGACTACCCACTCAGTCATTGTCCAGATGTGTTACTTCTTGGCGTTAGCCAAATCAATGTATATTTTCTGTTCCTAGAACTGCAGAACTTTTTTCTCCAAATACTGCATATTTCTCACTTACCTGGAAATTTATTCCTTGTTTGCAGACTGCATACAATCTCCTCCAGTATGAAGTATTGTCATGCGTATTCCCTGCTTTATTGAAGGACACTAAAAATAGCAGTCTAATGAACTATCTCTGGCATCTCAACCCTTCCCTTACTCTCCGAGGATTTGTTGATGCTCATTCTGATATAATTTGTCTTTTGAGAACTGTTGATATATGTCAAGACCTAAAGGTAACACAATTACGCTTATCTGATGCAATGACTTTTGAGTTGCAACTGAGCAACATTATTGAATTTTGTATCTTCGAATTTAAATACCTGCTGTTGAGTTGCATGTATTTTCAATCAATCCATGCTAGGTAAATAGATTATTGTGTACATAGTAATATGTTCTGGGTTTTATTGGACAGCCCAAATAAAGATTAGTGATTTTTAGAAGTTATTAGTGGCTCCTAAGCTACTTTAATGCTTAGAAAGGCAAACTCAGTTGGCTAAAGCGATGAATTCTTAAGTTTGAACTAGGAAGCACAAACTGGAATATGTCTTTACCACAATTAATGGTATGATTGCATACTTCTGTCTTTGTGGTGCCAGTAATGGATTATACTTGTTGAAACTTAGCCAGTCTTGTGTTGAAGCGAATATCTTTGTCTATGGACCAATCTGCAAAGCCTAATATTCAATGGAGGCAGGAACTTTCTGCAGTTGACTTTCTGCTAATACAATAAATGGATTTTATTCATGGGGCTGTATTTCAACTTCTACTTTGACATCAGTTGAATATGTTTATATCATTTATATCGGTTTCATGCTTATAATGAATAGGCCATTCTGGTATTAATGGGCTTAGTGCTTGCTTCATCACCCTTTCACTTCTTATGAAACAGATCCTATCCGCTGTCCTTGATTCCACTCCCTTAGCATTTAGCATCAAACTTGCCACAGTTTCCTTTCGGAACGATCATAGCAATCTAGAGAAATGGATAACCGAGAAGTTCAGTGCACACAGAGAGGCTTTTATTGAGGTAATATACATGACTTTCCATACACCACTACATGATCATGCAGATTGTACTTCTAAGTACTTCCACTTTAGTTCGGTGTTGTGCTCTTAACTTGCATGCTAACATTTTGCACTCCCAGGAATGTGTTAAATTCTTGAAAGAAAGTGTGGTCAACACAACTCATGCTGCTGCAGAGGGTGTCATCCAACAACCTCAAGCTACTATCACGAATATTTGCTGGGAATCATGTCCTTTATTTATAAAGGTTCCGACTATGCCCTGTTCATTCTGTGCCTGTTGTACATTATGGTGGTACCTTCTTTGCATGGATGTAAATATATGTACATATGGCGTGTCATTGGCAGGTTCTTCAGTCTCACTCTGGACAGCTGTTGACTAACCAACTGGTGGATGAACTAAATAGAGTGGAAGCAGCGTATGAATCAAGGACTCAAAGTTCTCTTGGAAGGGACATTCCTACTTCCGAGGGAGGTTCTGATGACATTGAAACACAGGCAAATATATATTTTCACCAGATGTTTTCTGAACAGATAAGCATTGATGCTATGATACAAATGCTTGCACGCTTCAAAGAGTCTACGAACAAGAGGTGATTTCCATACTAGTTATGATCTACTCTCTGCTTAATCTGTTACCTGATCGACTCGTCTTGATAAAGTCTCAAGATGTGATAGGAAGAAGCAATAGTAGGCACAACTTATATCTGCGCCTCTTTCTCCTCTGGCCTAACTTGTTCATCTTGCCTAGATCCCTTTTTTCTTTTCGAGATGTGACCCTGTATGTTGTGTTGACTAATGTGCTATTGCGATTCCGCTCGTCACTGAGTTCTCTCACTGCATTCAGCCTCCCACCTATCTGTAAGGGAGCCTGTGTCAGAAACAAAAGTACCCCTTTTATTATAATTGCTATAAATAATACCTTCCATTCACATATGATACGAGGCAATCCTGTAAATTAGTTGGCTGAATTCCTTCTCAGTACAACCCCTCATTAGCATCGTTTGTACCTTCATTTTTTTAATGATGCTTTAGCATTTGAGTTGTCTGTACTCTGTTTCTTCACCTACTTATCTTTGGATTCTTAATGTTATCAATGACCAGGGAGCTAGCAATTTTCAATTGCATGATCTCAAACCTGTTCGAAGAGTACAAGTTCTTCCCAAAGTATCCAGATACACAGCTTAAGCTAGCTGCTGTTCTTATGGGTAAGTGATCACTTTGCTTTGCTGAAGTTACCCAGATTCCAGATGCTGTGGGCATTACTTTGTTGTAATCAACTCAAAAGTTTTCCAATATGTTGACTGGTGAACTTATATGCACATAACACTATTAAATTGTTTGTCAGATATCTTCTGGTTCGAATTTGTGGATGGTTTTCATTGGAAGTGTTCATTGTTCTCTATGACCGCTACTTCCAAAGTTATGTAGTATATAGGAAGGCGGGACTGTAGTTATGAGTGGTAATTAAGATAGAGGATTCCAGTTTTTTGTTTTGTTGTGGACATCTACTGAGTTTGATTTTGAAGTATAATATTTTTAGTATTTTTACAAGTATGCATTTGCTTGTTCTGCTGGGCAGTCTAAATGGGTGATTTTTCTTTTGTTGCTGATTTGTGTGTATTTCACTCACTCATTTTTGAAAGTAACGGAAGATACTGTTGTATTTAAGTACTACACAATTGTATAGCAGGCTTAAAATTTTGTTCTACCAAATTGAGGCATGATATACTGCTGATTTGTTGTAATTTTGTTTGCTTTTCTGCTTAATGCAAAGCTTTTGTATCTTCCCTAAAAAGAAGTTAAGATTTACTGTGATATATTAGTTTTGATGTAGTTTCATGTTTGAAATAGGCTCTCTCATTAAACATCAACTTGTGGCTCACCTGGGACTTGGAGTTGCTCTACGCAGTGTTCTTGATGCCCTGCGTAAATCTATTGATTCAAAGGTTAGCTGTTATTACTTGAATCTTTATGTTGTTTCCATTATGTCAGTCAACTTTTATGTAACTTCTGGATTGTTGGTTGCTTGATGGTTGCAGATGTTTATGTTCGGCACGACAGCGCTCGAGCAGTTTATGGATCGTGTAATAGAGTGGCCGCAATACTGCAACCACATATTGCAGATCTCACATCTTCGTGGAACACATGCCGAATTAGTCTCTGCAATTGAGCAGGCACTTGCCAAGATATCATCAAGTCAAAACGAACCAAATATTGGCAACATATTTTCTGTGGATCCGCATGGTTCTGGTTCACCATCTATCGGAAACACAGAGGTATACCCACATTGCATTTCAAGAAGTAAAGTCACGCTGGAAATCTTGTAATTGCTTGGATCATGAACTGACTCTTGCGACATATTTTTTGACATTCTTAAATACAATAATTTGTTTGGCATGCTAAATTTGTGTACTAGTACCGACTTCCCTTATATGAAAGAGTTGTCTGGCTTATGTAGGTTTCTGACGCATCATGGCAGTTCACCAATCCGACTCCAGCACAGCTTGAACGGCCTTCTTCTTTTCCACTGCAACAGAGGTACCAGGGTTTTCTTGGGGAGAGGTCCAAAGGTTCTACAAACAGCGTCCAAGCTAAGAACATTCTATCTATCAGTCAACCTACTGCTTCAACACCTGGTGATTTGTCTATGGCTCCGAAGGTATTAGGATCAAATTAACTTTCTTCATCTTTTGACGCTTGGCAGATGTAGTAAATTTTCCATTTATGTCCTGTATATCAAGTTTATCACAATGTGTCTTTAATCTCTTGCAAATTATGATCAATTGTAGGTTACCGCACCACCATCCTTACAAGCTTCTCCTCATCATTCTGCCACTATTTCAGCCTCTTCACAATCCACTAATTTTCTGAGGCCTAGAAGTTCAGCTCCTTCAGGTTACTTCTGGCTTACATATTAAAGTTTGATATTAACCAGAAATATGTTAGTAACTGTAGTAGTGATGGTTCATTGCTTATAGCATGACTATAATTTTATGATATTATTTTGTTAGGCACTCGATCTCCATACACTACAGGATTTGGAGCTGCTTTAAATATTGAAACTCTTGTTGCTGCAGCAGAACGAAGAGATACGTCAGTTGAGGTTTGCTTAGTCTTCCAAAGTGAAATTTACCACATTTATACTCTAGGCTAAAGTTTTAGTGTGAGAACTGAAATGGTATAGTAGGTGAGGTTTTTTAGGTGTCTAGTGTAGTTCTATCACTTTATTTGAATAGTCTTGGTTAGTTAACAACTTAATTTAATCGTTTCTACCTCACATAGGCCCCTCCATCTGAAGTTCAAGACAAGATATTCTTCATGATCAACAATATTTCCAATTCTAACTTGGATGCTAAGGCAAGGGAATTTAATGAGGTTTCTCAGGATCAGTATTATCCTTGGTTTGCGCAATACATGGTCATGAAAAGGTACTCCTGATGACCAACATATTTTTTTTATGCAACAACTTTCTACTTGTCAGATCCCAAAAGCATATGCAAATTTTACAGGGCAAGCATCGAACCGAATTTTCATGACTTGTATTTGAAGTTCTTCGACAAAGTTAACTCAAAAGCGTTGAATAAGGAAATGGTGAAAGCTACATATGAGAACTGCAAGGTCTTGCATTACTTGTGTATTCCTTGCGTTTTTTTTGAGGAATGTCTTCCTTTCTTGTTCTACCAATCTATAGTTAAAAATTTGAAATTGTTTTTCTGCAGGCTTTGTTGCAATCGGATCTTATAAAATCAAGTTCCGAAGAGCGTTCGTTGCTAAAAAATCTGGGTAGTTGGCTAGGAAAGCTCACCATAGGAAGGAATCAAACGTTACGAGCGAAGGAAATTGATCCCAAAATTCTTATAGTTGAGGTAGTACTTTGAAATTAGTCCATTTGAGTCCGTTCTTTATCGTAATGTTTTCTCATACCCAAACCAGAGAGATACAGTATCGTTTTTGGACTTCTGTTTGTTCATTACTGCAACTAATATTGAAACCTCTGGATTTACTGTTACTTTTAACAGAACAGTACTTGTTGTTATACTTTTGTTTTGGGTGCTGAATTTGGCATTGTGTGAGTTGTATGTATTGGTGAAATAATTCTATGTTGCAGTGTTGCCATTTTGACTTTTATCTTGTGTCTGAGGCATGTAGACTTGTGCGGCACGTTTTGAGTTGTATAGATAAGGTTTCAGTCAAGCATTATATATATATATATATATATATATATTTATATTTATTTGGGATGCTAGTAGCCCGTGAGGTACTAGCATCCCAAAACGTTTCTTCTTGTGCTGACATTTTTTATTCTGATTTTTTTTGAAGGCATATGAAAGGGGTCTGATGATCGCAGTCATTCCGTTCACTTCAAAGGTTCTGTTTTTTATGTTAATCTGATTTAAAAGAATTCTTTATTTTGTGGTGATTGTCGTTATGACCAGATGGTGCTTTACAGATTCTTGAACCTTGCCATTCAAGTATAGCATATCGTCCTCCAAATCCATGGACAATGGGTATTCTTAGCCTACTTGCTGAGATCTATAATCTACCTAATCTCAAGATGAACCTGAAGTTTGACATTGAGGTTCTTGCTATTCTTTATTCTATTTTTTTTGGTGCTGTCAACATATCTGGCTTGGAATTGCGCAAGCTAATTGTGGTCATTTGAGGTTGTAGGTCTTGTTTAAGAACCTCAGTGTGGACATGAAAGATGTAAAACCATCTTCTCTTCTTAAAGATCGTACTCGTCAACTTGAAGGAAATCCGGATTTTTCTAATAAAGATGTCACTGCATCTCAAACACCAGTCGTTGCAGAGGTTTCCTCTGGTATGATCCCAGCAAAAAATGTTGTTGAAGTGCAACCAGAGTTAACTAGTACCTCACGGGCTACTAGCATCCCAAATATGTTAAACCAGGTTGATTTGTGCGCACATAATTAATTAGTACTTATGACGTGGAAACCTTTTTGTTCTCTACTCATTTGGATACCTTTATTCTGCAGTATGCACCACCTCTTCGTCTTCCTCCAAACAGCATGGTTGAAGATGATAAGGTTGCTTTAATAATGCCCGATCAGGTTTCACCATCTCAAACGCCGTCTCCATTACCGGCTTTGTTTACTCTTAGTCAGGTTTGCCCTTGTTTTTGCTTAATTTCCAACTTTGCTTTTTCTGTACTCGACTTTGTTTTCTTATATGTTTTTTTACAGCTTATGGCAGCAATACCTCGCGCGGATATATATTTTAGAATTAATGAAAAGCTTAGTTCTCTTGGCTCACTGCAATATAGCAAGTATGTCTTTTACAAGACAAGTTTAGCTGACATTTCAGTTTATTTTACTGATGGTCTACTAACACTCTTGATCATCATAGAATCATGGATGTTGCTTTGGATAAGGCTATTAAAGAAATTATAGGCCCTGTTATTCAAAGAAGTGTTACAATAGCTACCCGAACTACTAAGGAGCTTATTCTTAAGGTGAACGCCTGGACTATTTCCCTAGCTGTACATGTTCATTAGCCATTTGTCTTGCTGTAGTCGAAAGTTTATGACATGCTGGCATATTTTTCCTGCAGGATTTAGCAATGGAATCTGATGATAGTGCGGTATCTCGCGCTGCACATTTGATGGTTGGCACGCTAGCTGGGAGTCTAGCTCATGTAACTTCCAAGGTATTTTTGCATAAGGCTCTTAGATGTAATTTCCAGGTGTAGTTACAGTCCCAGCGCGTTGATTAGTACTCCCTCCATTCCGAATTACTTGTCGCAGGTATGGATGTATCTAGATGTATTTTAGTTCTAGATACATCCATTTCTGCGACGAGTAATTTGGAACAGAGGGAGTAGATTCATTTAGGTTTAGATTTGATGTATGATGCCATATTCAATTGTTCTGTCTTCTGCTGGCAGGAGCCTCTTCGTGTTGCTTTGTCGTCTCATCTTCGAAGTCTCATTCAGAACCTGAACAATAACAGTGAAACCACTGAGCAGATTGTTCATATTCTGATCAATGATAATCTAGATCTTGGATGTGCGCTAATAGAGACTGTTGCAACACGCAAGGTATCTTCATGTTTTATTAATTTTGCTTACATACCTTGTAATCGTTGGCATTTCTATTTCTATTTCTTGCTTCCGTAAATGTGATGATAAGTAGCAATTGGTATAGTGTTGCTTCACTTACTATGCTATCAGCCATTTTTGGACCTTTTAACTTTTGCTACCAAATGTATACGCTCAGCAGTATAGCAGAAAATATGGAATGTTCTGTTACAGCATCACAACATCAATGAGAATATTGCAGGCTGTTGAGATGATCGATGGAGAAATCAAGCAGCCTTTTTCACAGCTAAGGAGGCAAAAGGAGTTGCTTGGTTCTGGATATTATGATGCTTTTCCTTACACTCAAGGTCTTGCACGTGTCCCGGATGCACTTCGTCCAAAGCCTACTGGCCATTTGTGTGCTAGCCAACAACGAGTGTATGAGGTGAAGTGGCTGAGCGTGAATTTCTCTTTGTTCTACAATCTTTTTGGTTCCTAGCACAATTGACTGCTTAAATCATGGTTAACTGTTGAATTCAGGACTTCATTACTGTATGGCACAGCCAGAGTAGTCAAAATGCTGGAGCTACCACTTCTGCTACAGCCGTGACTGCTGCACCAGGCAATTCCAGTATACCTCGACTTTATAGCCCAAATTTGGTACAACCAGCAGATCTGGTTCCTGAAGAGTCAGATCATGGTACCACACAACTTTTAAGGTAACGACACATACATCCATTTTTTTCTGCTCTTATTGGAGCATCTTGTTCTGATGCATTAGATATCTTCTGTCTTCTGCAGTGTTTCCACACAAATTGGTACAAGTGACACTTTTGCCCAAGCTGGTGGGACTACTAACATTGCATCTGTTTTCCCCCCTATGTCATCTAATGACATTCCAGTGGGTGAATCAACAGCTGGAACTAAAGTCAGTGACTTCCACACTTTCCTTTGCATTAATAAAGTACAGTGACGAATTGGAAGTTAATTTCCTAACTTGTAAAACCCTGCTACCAGGATCTTGGCTCTATGGTGCCTCTTTCACCTACGACTGCTGTTGACCATATGGAATCTGTTTTCGCTGAACCTTTGAGTACTGACAACGGATTAGACAGATACCATCAAGTTGCACAGAAGGTAACGCTCATTGTTATATTTGAACCCAACTGCTGTACCATGGAGGAATGTCATGGTGTATGGTAGCGTGTTACTACCTAAAGTGCACCTAGAAATTATGATTTCTTGCTGCATTGTTCAGGAAGTCCCTGCTAACTACAAAACTTTGCATGTCAATTACTAAGCGGGGTTTATTGTCATTGATATATGCAGAGTCTTTACCCTGAATGCTATCACTGAGCTTACTTTATTCTACCTCTTACTTTCAGCTTGAAGCCTTGATTGCCAATGATGGTAAAGATGTAGAAATTCAGGTCAGCTATACTGCTACGTCAGCATTTCCTTTAATGTTTCATTTTTTGGTTTCCTTTTCCTTTTTATATATTGTTAGACTGGATTTTTAATTTAGTAATTGTGCTTTTTCTTGACACAATGTGACCTTTATGTTGGGTTATTGTTCTGTTCAGTCTGTTATTGCAGAAGTTCCTGATATTTTACACAGATGTGTTAAGCGGGATGAAGCTGCATTATTGATTGCACAAAAGGTTTGTTATCCTTTTCTCGTTCGTAATTATGCATTTATTCCTCTACTAGCAAAAGAGTCCGTGCATTGCAACGGGAGAAAAAAAATACCACGCGCCCCTAACACTAACCATGACTCGAGACCTCAATAGGTCCACGTTCTTTATTTCAACATGGCATCTTATCAATCTTGCCATTTATCCTTCTTCCCACTCTCACCGACGGACATGCATGGTTATAGATGGTTTCTTTCGTCTCCAATTTGTTTTTTTTTTGAGGTGTTCATTTTCAATTTGAATCGGCACCGGTATGAAAGAAAGACGGGACGTGCACTACTGATTAATGTTGCATCCTAAACAGCATTTGAAAATTATTAACATGTGAAACAACATCATATTCAGATTCTACACATTTTTCTAATCATTTTTCATACATAACATGTTAAAATTGGAGTTAGGGTTTAATAGATATGAATAATTTTTCAAAGCATTTGAATCTGTCCCTAAATAGCATCTAAAAATGGGTAACGGGTAAAATTAACATCATATTCATATTCTACACATTTTTCTAATCAATTTTCATATATAACATGTTAAAATTGGAGTTATGGTTTAGAAGTTAAGAATATTAAAAAAAACATTTGAATCTATATAAAAACGTTATTTTCTAGATGAACGGCTGGTTTATTAACTGAAATTTCAGGGGGTTTTCTGCAAAAAGCAAAATGTTTTCTATTCTCACTTAAATAGGACCGTGGGTTGATTAATCAAAACCTCAGGGGGTTTTCTGCAAAATCTGGAATGTCTTCTGTTCTCACTTAAATCGGGACTGTGGGTTGATTTCATGAAAAGTGCGGGGACTTTTATGCAAAGTTGCTGACAACGTACGGGGTACTTTATTATTAGGTAAATATTCCTCTAGTTCTCAATTTCTTTTGTACCTGGTTATGTTTGTTCCAGGTTTTCAGAAGTTTGTATGAAAATGCATCAAAGAGTACTTATCTCACATGGCTTCTGGCAACTTTAGCTGCAATACGTGATGTTTGCAAACTTATCGTTAAAGAGATAACAAGCTGGGTATGTTTCTTCAGTCTTCACAGTAGCATCTGTTTTTATTGCCCACTTGTAATATTTGGCAGAAGCTCTTTTAGCTCCTCCGTAAGATCTGATTCTGTTGATAAGAAGCACCTTTACCTCGTTTGTTCTTCTGTTTTATGGTATATCCTGTATGCGCATTGTATTTAAATTCAATGAAGTTTTTTGTGTTGCATCTTTACCTTGTTTGTTCTTCTATTTTATGGACATTTTTGTTATGCTAAATTTCCTATTTATACTTCTAGTACTGTTTGATTCTTGACTGGGCTGTTTAAGTTAATTAAATAGGCAGTGCTCCTGCCAGTTTTCTCGGGGGGCGCGGGTGTTATATATAAAGATAAACCATGAAACTGTGATCCTTAAATGGGTGATATATGTGACCGCAACCACCTAGTCAGTATTTCACAGCTGCTTGATTACTTCAAGCTAACTAAAAGAACAAAAATGTTCACGTCAATATGCTGATCAAGTGCAGATTCCAACTACTGTCAATCGATGCTGTGTCTACTTAGAATTCTTTTTTTTAATGGCATAATTTTGGTATTGACTATTTTTCTTTTGTGGGAGATATGACTAATTTATGGGGCACACATATTTTATTAACTTAATTAAACATTTTTGTGCAGGTAATTTATTCTGAGGAAGAAAATAAGTTTAACCTCGACATAGTTACTGGACTAATTCGTTCTGAGATTCTTAATCTTGGGGATTACGATGTTCATCTAGCAAAGATCATTGATAGTGGAAGAAACAGTAAGTTGAAACATATATTTCTGTATTTGAATATTTAAGAAATAGAAAAAGAAAAAGAAATACTAGACAAATTTCCTTGGTCAACCTAGACAATGTGGAATGGCCCCTAAATTAAATATAGCTATCACCTAAGCAGTAAGGACAAGCATTGTTTATAAGGCGTCTTGCAATTATGCCCGCTTTAGGCGTCAAGGCGGTTGATGCTCGCCTTAGGTCTCCTTACCGCCTTATAAACAATGAGCGCAAGCTTATGCCCCTTCTAAATGAAATATTTGTATGCTATCCTGTACATCACTTCGTGTGATGCCATGATTATTGCTATGCAATATTGGTGGTGGTATGTTGTCTTACTGAAGTTAACAGAAGGAAAGAAAGTAAATAAACTATCACAATTTGACCTTTTTCAATCAATAATCTGTCTGCTGGATTATTCAACATTGGTTACTTTGGTTGGTGTATGACTAGACTGCCTTTGTGGAATAATAATTTCAGTTAAAAAGAACAGTAATTGTTACATATAAGTTTACCCATGTGATTTCACCAGCTCAAGTATTTTGACTTTTTAACAGAGTAAGTGTAGGAATTTGGACCTTAGAATCTCTGGCATCTATTGTCACAAAGGGAACTGTGTAGCATGCATCTAACACAGAGAAACACAAACATGAAAATGGTCCTAGTTCTTTGCTCTGCTCTTAGTCTTTTGAAACTAATAACCAACTGTAGTACCTGAATGATGAGTATTCGCTGATTTGTTCAACAAATTGCTCAAGGAAGTGTAATACATGCTTTTAAATGGGCATACCAATAATATTAAAAAAGGATAATGTATTTCTACCCACACCCATGGTAAAGATGGAAGGATTAAATCATGAAACTCCAATCACTTGCCTAATTGTCATTTGCCATTGTTACAAAGAACTTTTTGCTGCAGCATAGGTATTACCATGACAGCTTATAACGTAGTAGAAGGCACTGTCAATTGATTAAGGATGTATGCAGAAATATAAAAGCAAAATGTAGGGAAAAAAAGCCGCCGCAATACCAAACATGTAAGCCATATTACATGTTTAGGCATTCAGGAGTCTAATCTAATCTTTAAGCAATGCCATCCGCTACTTTGTAACTTTGGAGTAACATCATCAAGTATTCATGTGCTCACCTCCATCCACCAAATCTTCAGAAACTGCAACAGAGTTCGCTATATCACTTGTCCAGACATTGATTACCCAAGAACCCAGTGGCGTTTCTGAGCTTTGTAATGTTGTTGATGCATTATCGAAGGTAGGCCATTTTTTTGCAAATGTTGTATACTTTGGTCTAATCACCATCTATTTTGCTTATTCGTAAGTGGTAATACGTTCTGTGTTACAGCTTGCAATCAGGCCTGGTTCACCTGAATCATTGCAGCAGTTGATTGAGATTGCAAGGAGTAATTTCAAGAATGCTGCTAGCTTTGCTGCCATGAAGGATGAAAAGGTTAGGCATGCAAGGGATAACAAGGTTTGGATGTTTATGCATGGTCAAGTTTCTCTGTTCCTATAGGTATATGTTTTCTGACTTGATGATTAATTTCTATCATTCGATTACAGGTTTTATCTGGCCGTCCTTCATCAATATATAAAGAAGAAAATGATTCTGCTTTTGCGGATGCTGTTAGTTTTCAAGACCAGGTAGGAAACACGACATCCTATTTTGTTGTACACCATGCATCATACATTTCACACAAGAATTTTATTATGAGGGTGTATTGACGATAAACATTAATGATACTGTTTCTTTGCGTAATTTAGTATTAATAACTCTTTTTTCATTCCATTTTCCATATTTTGCGTGGCAAAATTTCTGTTGTGTTATTTTACCATTGTACTGTTCAGTATAGTAATGATGCCGTCTATCTAAGTGTGTGCAAAAACGTATATGCACTCAACACAATAACATTCCTATTTTCCACGCAGACATCAGTTGTTATTGCCAGAAGAGTGCAACAAATGCAACTTACAGTATCACCTTTCACATATAAATTAATATGTTGATGACTTGATTATGTTATCCAATCGTACAGTCGTATTGCGAACCAAGTCTCTATGCATTTAATTTAATTTGCATCAGCACATTATTTTTGTCTCTTCCCAGTGTATAGTTGATTTGAATATGCTCCAGTCATTTGTCTTTATTGATGTATTGGAGTTTGAACTTTGTAGAAAGCTAATTTGGTATTTGGTTGATGTACAGGTTGCAGTTTTATTCTCGGACTGGTGTCACATATGTGATCATCCAACTATGGGTGATTCAGCATATAGTCATTACATTGTGCAGTTGCAACAACATGGCTTGCTTAAGGGAGATGATTTGACTGACCGCTTCTTCCATACTCTCACGGTGATTCTTCTACCCAGTATCAAGTTTATACTGATCTCCGTGATATGTGAGGGCTAATACTTAAAATAACGCAGGAACTTGCCATCACACATGCTGTTGTCTCTGAGCAAGTTATTGCTCCTGGTGGGATGTCTCAGCAGCCGGCCCAGCAACTCCAGATTTCATATTTCTCAATTGATTCATACTCGAAGCTTGTGACTTTAATGTTCAAGGTATATTTAATGTTTTTCTTCCAAGGAGGGCTTGTTTTATTGCATTAATCATGCAAAAATTGATGCATAGTATTTCCTTGAACTCCTATTATCTCTTGTCAATAATCAACTTTAGGCCTTGCCAAGGCTTTGTGCGAGTCCTTTCGCTACTGGCAGGTTCATCGCAGTCGCAATGCTTGCCTAATTAGGGCAATGTTTAGACAAGCTAAACTGCCTGTCTGTTTATTAACATAGCGAGCACTTTCAGTCAAGATATGTCTGCTGCTTCCCAGTTCCAACTAGTATTGGGAAAGCTGCAAGTAATCCTTTGATCCTTACATGTCAACAATTCAACATAAAAGGAAATGTTAACATACATTAGACTATGTGGCCAAGTGTTGATGTAGTACCTGTTGATTGCACACCCAAGATATTTTTGGTACATCGGCTGATAGCTTGTTACAGTAACTTTACTTACTGTTCTTTTTACAATCTTCAGTATGGCGTGGATTTAGGACCAAACAAAGGCAGCCTTCTTCTGAAGGTCAGTGTTTACCCTTTAGCTCTTAGGGAATTTGAGCCTACTAAGGTGCCTATTCGCTAAAATCTTTCCTTTTTACTGCTCTGCAGATTCTCTCCATAACCACTAGGATCATTCAGAAAGATGCTGAAGAAAAGAAAGTTTCTTTCAATCCTCGGCCATATTTTAGATTATTTATAAATTTGCTAAGTGAGCTTAGCACTGCTGACCTTCATGATGGTGCTAGTTTTCAGGTATATGCTATGTATATTTAACTTGTTTGCACAAATTATATATGTTTAACATAATATCAGATTTGCATGGCTTGCTTGCACTATTTTTTTTTGCTGAAAATGGTTTTATGCACCAGGTTTTGACTGCATTTGCAAATGCTTTTCATGTGCTTCAACCCTTGAGAGTTCCTGCATGGAGGTTTGCCATCTCGTGAATTTTCTTAATATTTGTGATTGCCTTCTATGTTTTTTATTTCATGCTTCATGGGCACAAAATAGTGTTCTCCTTCCAATACCTAGTGTTGCAACTGAAACTCTCAAATGTATAATCCAAAAACCATCTATGAATGCTCTCTTCAACAAATTGATAAATATCCATGCTTGCTGAAAACAATGAGTTGTTATGTGTCAAGGTGGGTCTTGTCCTAGAATCATCCGATCCTTATTCGAAACACCTTATTATTTTGTTTTGACATATATATGAATTTGACCATCACCGTGCCATTCAAACTTCCCCATGGTCTCAGCTCGATTAGAATGTGAGTAATCAGGCCCCTTGCAACAATTTTTTTGAGGGACCAACCATCCTATTAAGGCGATTAACGACAGGCATTAAATTGATTCAAGCTCTGCAAAATTGTGTAAGAAAAAAATAGAAGTTATCACAATAAAATGATAGAATGTTCAAATTCGTTGTTATATGTATGATAATCTTTCTCTCCCTAAGTCTGAATCCTATCACTGTATTGTTTTTAAATATTGAAGTTATGAAATTAGACTGTTTGGTGTTTTTTAAAATAATTTAAGTACTCCCCCCGATCAATATTAATTTTCACTGGTTGAGTAACAAAGTACATATTAATTTTTACTAAATCAGCGACAATTAATATAGATCAGAGGGAGTAGTGAAATTACCATGTACTTTTGTTACTTGCCAACTAAATGCCTTTTCCACTGTAGTTTTGCTTGGCTTGAATTGGTAAGCCATAGAAGCTTCATGCCGAAGTTATTGCTGTGCAATTCACAAAAGGGCTGGCCATTCTTCCAGAGGCTGCTTGGTGATTTGTTCAAATTTATGGAACCATATCTAAGAAACGCTGAGCTGGGACAGCCCGTAAGTTCTATCCCTGCACCTTCGTTTGCAGCTGTGTTATATACAGTATGTGTTGCACTTTCATGTACTTTGTACCTTTTCCTTTTGTAGATTCAGCTTTTATACAAAGGAACTTTGAGAGTGCTGCTTGTTCTACTCCATGACTTTCCTGAGTTCCTCTGTGACTACCACTTCAGTTTCTGTGATGTGATTCCCCCAAGCTGCATTCAAATGCGTAATGTTATTCTTAGTGCATTTCCACGCAATATGAGACTTCCTGATCCCTCTACTCCTAATTTGAAGGTATTTACAGACTGCTAGTACATGCTACCTACAAACTCCCCCTGGGTTTTGTATGTTTAATGAGCTCCAGCTGTTTCTTGTAATACAGATTGACCTGCTAGCTGAAATTTCAGTAGCTCCAAGAATCATGTCTGATGTGGAAGGTGCTTTGAAGGCAAAGCAAATGAAGACCCAGGTTGACGAGTACCTCAAGGTAAATCATGTCTGCATTCTCTAATGTAACGGCAGCTTCCAGTCTAGACGATTCTTTAAGCTGGTCCGAGTCATTCATTGAGTATATTGTTGAAACCTTAAAAAGAAATGGTATACATAACGTTTGTTCTTTCTCTCTCATTTGCGTTCTTGCAGAGACCAGAAGGTTCATCCTTTTTAACTGATTTAAAGCAGAAGTTAGTGCTGCCTCCAAATGAAGCTAATGTTGCTGGGACTCGTTATAATGTTCCCTTAATTAATTCGCTGGTCGTCTATGTTGGCATCCAGGTCAGTTTCTATATGTTTGTGTGCGATTGTTTTTTCCATTACAATGTTAGAAATGCTTTTTATACCCTAATATTGCGTCCAAATAGCCAAGTGAAGGAGATATTATCACTTTTTATCAGCAAATTTTCATAGTATTTCAGCATTGGTTAACATAGGTTTGGACTGTATTTAGTCTTCTGTTTGTGTGTTTTCAGACAGATAGCAAGTTTATGACTGGTTTGGTTTGTGCCCAAATTTAGGATCTGAAAACCAGCCAAATTAGCTGGCCATGTTTCTTTTGTTAAGTTTGGTTCCAGAAATACGTAGTTACAGAAACTTCTTTCCAAACTTTTCTCGCTGAACCAAACGGCAGCCAATTTTTTCTGAAGTGACCAAACTTTGGCTCTCAGTGACATTAAACCAAACAGCTATGTCATGTTTTGAATCTGCATCGACCCTATGGGTCTCTACAGTTACAGTATGAAGTACCTTTACCTCTACCTTCTTTGCTTGTTTTTGATCACTTTTCTTGGCATGCATGAACACTCTATAATGGTGTCTAAATTGTAAATGCAGGCTGTGCAACAGTTACAGCATAACAAGGCGAATGCATCAGCATCAGCGCAGCAAATGAACCAAAGTCCTCAGGTGGATGTTTTTCAGATTGAAACAGCCACTGAGGTCTTCAGAAATCTTATAGTGAATATGGATACCGAAGGCCGTTACCTCCTCCTGAACGCAATTGCTAACCAGCTACGCTATCCAAACAATCATACTCACTACTTCTCCTTCATCATTTTGTACTTGTTTGCTGAGGCAACACAGGTAACTTAATGAGTTCCCTCTTTTCGGGTTTCTGGGTTTTGGTGTGATACCCATATGCATCTATGAAATACCTCCTGACATCGTCCAATTGAAACTTGAAACTTGCAGGATATCGTACAGGAGCAGATAACTAGAGTTCTTTTAGAGCGCCTAATAGTTAATCGTCCTCATCCCTGGGGATTACTTATTACTTTCATTGAGCTCATAAAGGTATGCTACAACGACCACTTGAAAGAATTTTTTGGCAAGGAATAGGTCTAATACAGGGTTGCCTTCTGTAGAATCCACGCTATAGCTTTTGGGCTCGATCCTTTACACGCTGTGCACCGGAGATTGAGAGGCTGTTTGAGTCTGTTGCAAGGTCTTGTGGAGGTAAAGCTGCAGAAGAGGGAGTTCTCGCTGATGGTGGTCATTAGAGAATGTTTTATGCATACTGTGAGCTGTTTGTGTTATGACTTATGAGTGTTGGGGATTCTTTGGGACAGTCTGTTTCTTTTTAGTTTTGCTGTAAATTTTCGTGAGCTCATGTCGAGCACTTCAGGTTAATCTAGCGGTACAATGCATGTCAGATGATTTATAATGCTGTCCTGAAGGCTGACCATTCCCAGCGAGATAATTGCGACTCGCAAAGCTTTTTATTGGAGACAGCCGGTCTGGTACTTGAACCTCTTGAGTTCCATGAATATGTGGGGTGTAAAGTATGCCAGAGCATGCCGTCCGGTCAGATCCAAAATGGCGCATACCAGGACTAGGGAAATGCCACCCCAAACCCAAAATGTCGGGTCAGAACTCAATTGAGCAGTATATGAAGAGTGTCGACACAAAACCCACCCGCTGCGCGTGTTTTGGCAAGTCGGGACCAACCGACTCAGCTGGAGCATACACTGGAGCCGTTGTTAAGGCGGCCAGCGGCCGACTCCCCATACTATCCGCGTTTGTCTGTTTTGGGCCCAAACGGATAGATGGCATGACTAAACATGCGGCCGCATCCGTATTTTTTGTTTGTTTGGTGTCCGGTCTGCCCCATTTTCAGTGCAAACCTGTGCCCAGTTTATGTCCATATGGACGTCCATGTACTCCATGTACGGACGTTGAACGGATGGGCACACCGCCGGAGTTCGGCACCTCGCCGGAGAAGAGACGGGACGGGACGAGATCCATCCGCGCGTCCATCCAAACACCCCATCTCAGATCTGCACCGAGCCAACCCATACCGCTCTGTCCCGTTGACTTTCTCGCAGAGGTTGAAATTCCACTAAGTCCCCAGATCTGTTTATTTTTATGCCATATTCATCGCATCATAACTCTGCATCCGTAATTCCGATTCGTGCGTGTAGCATATCAAAATGTTCGTCTCGACGAGTACACCATTTCATCTCATTGCATCGTTTTCATTTGAGTTCATCTTGATGCCCGAAATGCTGTTGGAAGAGGGCTATGTGATGAATTTGTCAGATCTGTTTCAGCAAATGGCCTTTTGTCATTTTTGCCATGATTAATGTGTGCATGCTATGACCCTGAACTTTACATGTGTTTTGTTATATGCCATGCCATCTTTACAGGGGTGCTTGCCATGCATTTTTGTGATATTTGTGGTGACTAGCACAAGATTGCAAAGTAGCGTAATCGGTAATGCTGATTTCAGGGACTTAGAATTTCCTAAAGTCCTTGCCCTGATTTTGTTGTATGCCTTATGTTCATGTTGTTTCCTAGCAATCCGTGCCTCTTTTGAGGATGATCGGTAAGGATGTTTTGTTAACATTGTGGTGCTCTATCCATCCATGTCCTTGTTTGCATTTATGAAGCACCCTAGCTTGAGTCAATCGAGCTCTACTTTTACTATAAAATGTTCCTGACAGATTGTTAACTTGTTTAGCGATTTTGCCGAGGATGGTGCTAATGATCCGTGCATGCTATGATGTTGTTCTTGCCATGTCTAGCTTCTATGCCATGTATTCTTGATGGGTGTATGCTTAGTTTGTCATGCCATGCTCTGTAGTGAGTGCATCGAGCTCGCAAACATGCCTACTCGTTAACTGATTTGCATGCTCCAGTTTTTCACTAAGTCTGAATCTGTTTATGTTTTTGCCATGTTCACATTCTTGCAATTGTATTCTCTGATCCCTTTTGGCTCAAGGTCACTAATGGACTTTTGTTAAGTGCTTTGAGTAGTTTCATGCCATGCCTTGATTTGCCATGTTAAGTTCCTGTAGCATGTAGTTTTCATGCTCTAAAGTGTGCTTCCTGATGATAAATTCCAGACTTGTGTTAATTTCATTAAGTCTGAAACCTATTATCATTTGCACTTTTTCCATGCTTGTTTGAACCTGTTAATGGATGAATTAGCCGTAGCTCAGTGTTCATCTTTTGTCAAGCTTTATGAGTGGATCCCTGCCATGTATTTTGTTGCCATGTTTGAGTGCTGTAGCATATTTATCTTGATGCATTTAGGAGGCTACTTGCTGTTTATCGCAAACCGGTGCCATATTTGTTTTGCTTGCCATTTCCAAACCGTGCATCCGATTCCGGTGTTCTTTATATCGATTTCAACCGAAATCACCTCCCCTTTCCAGTGGCACTCTTGGATTTCCAAGTTGAGGCCAGGTTCAATCTTTCCTTTGCAAATCATGCATATGCACCACATACCGTATCCCGCATATCATACCATGTTCGTGTGTTGGTTGTTTACTATGTTGTGTGCTTCTTTCCGGTGTTGCTTCTTCGGGTTGGTTCCGATAACGTCGCGTTTGTGAGGACCCGTTCGTCTACGCCCGTTTGTCTTCTTCATGGACTCGTTCTTCTTCCTTGCGGCATTTCAGGCAAGATGACCATACCCTCGAAATCACTTCTATCTTTGCTTGCTAGTTGCTTGCTCTTTTGCTATGCCTATGCTACGATACCTACCACTTGCTTATCCTGCCTCCCATATTGTTGAGCCAAACCTCTAACCCACCTTGTCCTAGCAAACCGTTGTTTGACTATGTTACCGCTTTGCTCAGCCCCTCTTATAGCGTGGTTAGTTGCAGGTGAAGATTGGAGTTTGTTCCTTATTGGAACATGGATATTTTGTTGGGATATCACAATATCTCTTAATTAATTAATGCATCTATATACTTGGTAAAGGGTGGAAGGCTCGGCCTTACGCCTGATGTTTTGTTCCACTCTTGCCGCCCTAGTTTCCGTCATATCGGTGTTATGTTCCCGGATTTTGCGTTCCTTACGCGGTTGGGTTATAACGGGAACCCCTTGACAGTTCGCCTTGAATAAAACTCCTCCAGCAAGGCCCAACATTGGTTTTACCATTTTCCACCTAGCCTTTTCTTTCCCTTGAGTCGGCCGGCTCAAGGGTCATCTTTATTTAACCCCCCGGGCCAGTGCTTCTCTAAGTGTTGGTCCAACTGAGCGATGTCCGAGGCTACCAGGGGCAACTCTGGGCTGGCTTACCCGACGTCTTGCTCATCCGGTGTGCCCTAAGAACGAGATATGTGCAGTTCCTATCGGGATTTGTCGGCACATCTGGGTGGCTTTGCTAGTCTTGTTTTACCATTGTCGAAATGTCTTGTAACCGGGATTCCGAGCCTGATCGGGTCTTCCCGCTAGAAGGAATATCCTTCGTTGACCGTGAGAGCTTGTGATGGGCTAAGTTGGGACACCCCTGCAGGGATTTGAACTTTCAAAAGCCATGCCCGCGGTTATGGGCAGATGAGAATTTGTTAATGTCCGGTTGTAAAAAACCTGAAGTTGACCTTAATTAAAATACATCAACCGCGTGTGTAACCGTGATGGTCTCTTCTCGGCGGAGTCCGGGAAGTGAACACGGTGTTGGAGTTATGCTTGATGTAACTAGACTTGGATCACTTCTTGATCATAGTTTATCGACCGTGCTTTTGCCTTCTCTTCTCGCTCTCATTTGCGTATGTTAGCCACATAATATGCTAGTCGCTTGCTGCAGCTCCACCTCATACCTTTTGCCCTACCTATAAGCTTAAATAGTCTTGATCACGAGGGTGCGAGATTGCTGAGTCCCCGTGTTGGGGAACGTAGCAGAAATTCAAAATTTTCTACGCATCACCAAGATCAATCTATGGAGTAATCTAGCAACGAGGGGAAGGAGAGTGCATCTACATACCCTTGTAGATCGCTAAGCGGAAGCGTTCAAGTGAACGGGGTTGATGGAGTCGTACTCGTCGTGATCCAAATCACCGATGATCCTAATGCTGAACGGACGGCACCTCCGTGTTCAACACACGTACAGCCCGGTGACGTCTCCTACGCCTTGATCCAGCAAGGGGAGAAGGAAAGGTTGGGGAAGACTCCATCCAGCAGCAGCACGACGACGTGGTGGTGGTGGAGGAGCGCGGGACTCCAGCAAGGCTTCGCCAAGCACTACGAGAGACGAGGAGGAAGAGGGGTAGGGCTACGCCAACAGGAAGATTGAATCGTGTGTATGGCAGCCCAAAACCCCCACTATATATAGGGGAAAGGGAGGGGCTGCTCCCCCACCTAGGTTTCCACCCCTAGGGGTGGCGGCCAGCCCTAGATCCCATCTAGGGGGCGGCCAAGGGGGGAGAGAGGGGGGGCGAACCACTAGGTGGGCCTTAGGCCCATCTGAGCCTAGGCTTTCCCCCTTTTCCCTTCTCTCTTCGCCTTGGGCCCTGGTGGGGGGGGTGCACCAGCCCACCTGGGGCTGGTCCCCTCTCACACTTGGCCCATGCAACCCTCTGGGGCAGGTAGCCCCACCTGGTGGACCCCCGGGACCCTCCCGGTGGTCCCGGTACGTTACCGATAGCACCCGAAACTTTTCCGGTGACCAAAACAGGACTTCCCATATATAAATCTTTACCTCCGGACCATTCCAGAACTCCTCGTGATGTCCGGAATCTCATCCGGGACTCCGAACACCATTCAGTAACCGCGTACATACTTTCCCTATAACCCTAGCATCATCGAACCTTAAGTGTGTAGACCCTATGGGCTCGGGAGTCATGCAGACATGGCCGAGACAACTCTCCGGTCAATAACCAACAGCGGGATCTGGATACCCATGTTGGCTCCCACATGCTCCATGATGATCTCATCGGATGAACCACGATGTCAAGGATTCAATCAATCCCATATACAATTCCCTTTGTCTAGCGGTACGATACTTGCCCGAGATTCGATCGTCGGTATCCCGATACCTTGTCCAATCTCGTTACCGGCAAGTCTCTTTACTCGTTCCATAACACATCATCCCGTGATCAACTCCTTGATCACATTGTGCACATTATGATGATGTCCTACCGAGTGGGCTCAGAGATACCTCTCCGTTTACACGGAGTGACAAATCCCAGTCTCGATTCGTGCCAACCCAACAGACACTTTTGGAGATACCTGTAGTGTACCTTTATAGCCACCCAGTTACGTTGTGACGTTTGGCACACCCAAAGCACTCCTACGGTATCCGGGAGTTGCACAATCTCATGGTCTAAGGAAATGATACTTGACATTAGAAAAGCTTTAGCATACGAACTACACGATCTTTGTGCTAGGCTTAGGATTGGGTCTTGCCCATCACATCATTCTCCTAATGATGTGATCCCGTTATCAACGACATCCAATGTCCATGGTCAGGAAACCGTAACCATCTATTGATCAACGAGCTAGTCAACTAGAGGCTTACTAGGGACATGGTGTTGTCTATGTATCCACACATGTATCTGAGTTTCCTATCAATACAATTATAGCATTGATAATAAACGATTATCATGAACAATGAAATATAATAATAATAACTAATTTATTATTGCCTCTAGGGCATATTTCCAACAGTCTCCCACTTGCACTAGAGTCAATAATCTAGTTCACATCGCCATGTGATTAACACTCACAGGTCACATCACCATGTGACCAACATCCAAAGAGTTTACTAGACTCAATAATCTAGTTCACATCACTATGTGATTAACACTCAATGAGTTCTGGGTTTGATCATGTTATGTTTGTGAGAGAGGTTGTAGTCAACGGCTCTTGCCATATTCAGATCCCTATGTATTTCGCAAAACTTTATGTCATAGATGCTGCTACCACGTTCCACTTGGAGCTATTCCAAATTATTGCTCCATTATACGTATCCGGTATCTCTACTCAGAGCTATCCGGATAGGTGTTAAGCTTGCATCGATGTAACTCTTTACGTCGAACTCTTTATCACCTCCATAACCGAGAAACATTTCCTTATTCCTCTAAGGATAATTTTGACCGTTATCTGGTGATCTACTCCTAGATCACCTTTGTACCCTCTTGCCAGACATGTGGCAAGGCACACATCAGGTGCGGTACTCAGCATGGCATACCGTATAGAGCCTATGACAAAAGCATAGGGGACGACCTTCGTCCTTTCTCTTTCTTCTGTCGTGGTCAAGCTTTGAGTCTTACTCAACTTCACACCTTACAACTCAGGTAAGAACCCCTTCTTTGACTGATCTATTTTGAACTCCTTCAAAAACATGTCAAGGTGTGCGTTCTTTGAAAGTATCATCAGGCGTCTTGATCTATTTCTATAGATCTTGATGCCCAATATGTAAGCAGCTTTATCCAGGTCTTCCTTTGAAAAACACTCTTCAAACAACCGTTTATGCTTTCCAGAAATTCTACATCATTTCGAATCAACAATATGTCATCCACATATACTTATCAGAAATGTTGTAGTGCTCCCACTCACTTTCTTGTATATACAAGTTTCTAGCAAACATTGTATAAACCTAAAAGCTTTGATTACTCCATCAAAGCATATATTCCGACTCCGAGATGCTTGCTCTAGTCCATAGAAGGATTGCTAGAGCCAGCATACCTTTTAGCATCCTTAGGATCGACAAAACTTTGATTGTATCACATACAACTCTTTCTTATGAAAACTGGTAAGAAAACTTGTTTTTGACATCCATCTGTCAGATTTCATTGAAAAATACAGCTAATGCTAACATGATTCTGACGGACTTAAGCATCGCTACGGGTGAGAAATTCTCATTGTAGTCAACTCCTTGAACTTGTGAAAAGACTCTTTCCCACAAGTTGAGCTTCATAGACGGTAACATTACCGCCCATGTCCGTCTTCTTCTTAAAGATCCATTTATCTCAATGGCTTGCCGATCATCGGGCAAGTCCACCAAAGTCCATACTTTGTTCTGATATATGAATCCTATCTCGGATTTCATGGCTTCTAACCATTTGTTGGAATATGGGCCCACCATCGCTTCTCCATAGATCATAGGTTCATTGTTGTCTAACAACATGATGTCTAAGACAGGATTACCGTACCACTTAGGAGTAGTACATATCCTTGTCGACCTACGAGGTTCGATAGCAACTTGATCCGAAGCTTCATGATCACTATCATTAACTTCCTATTCAACAGACGTAGGTGCCACAGAAAACATCTTTCTATGTTGCATCATTCTCTGGTTGAAATAAAGGTTCGACAACCTCATCAAGTTCTATCTTCCTCCCACTCAATTCTTTCGAGAGAAACTCCTTCTCGAGAAAGGACTCATTCTTAGCGACAAACAATTTGCCCTCGGATCTGAGATAGAAGGTATACCCTACTGTCACCTTTGGGTATCCTATGAAGATGTGTTTGTCCGCTTTGTGTTCGAGCTTCTCCGGCTGAAGCCTTAAGCATCGCAGCCCCAAACATTAAGAAACGACAACTTTGGTTTCTTGCCAAACCAATGTTCATACGACGTCGTCTCAATGGACTTAGATGGTGTCCTATCTAAAGTGAATGCAACTGTCTCTAACGCATAACCTCAAAATGAAAACGGTAGATCGGTAAGAGACATCATAGATCGCACCATATCTCATAAGGTTTGATTACGACGTCCGTACACACCATTACTCTGTGGTGTTCCAGGTGGCTTCAACTGTGAAACAATTCCACAATGTCTTAAGTGATTGCCAAACTCATAACTCAGAAAATCCCCTTTTGATCAGATCATAGGAACATGATCCCTTTTTGTTATGATGATTCTTAACTTCACTCTGAAATCGCTTGAACTTTTCAAACGTTTCAGACTTGTGCTTCATTAAGTAAATATACCTATCTACTCAAATTGTCAGTGAAGATGAGAAAATAGCGATATCCACCGCACGCTTCAATTCTCATTGGATCACACGCATCAGCATGTATGATTTCCAACAAGTCACTTGCCCGTTTCATTGTACCTGAAAACGGGGTCTTAGTCATCCTGCCCATGAGGCATGGCTCGCATGTGTCAAGTGATTCAAAATCAAGTGACTCCAAACATCCATTGACATGGAGTTTCTTCATGCATCTTACGCCAATATGACCTAAGCGGCAGTGCCACGAGAAAGTGGTACTATCATTATTAACTCTACATCTTTTGGCGTGAACATGTGTATCACCACGACCGAGATTCAATGAACCATTCACATAGGGTGCATGACCATGAAAGGTATCATTCATGTAAACAGAATAACCATTATTCTCTAACTTAAATGAATGACCGTATTGCAATGAACATGATCTAATCATATTCATGCTCAACGTAGACACCTGATAACATTTATCTAGGTTCAATACTAATCCCGAAGGCAGATGGAGAATGCGATGGTGATCTCATCAACTTTGGAAACACTTCCAACACACATCGTCACCTCGCCCTCAGCCAGTCTCCGTTTAGTCCGTAGCTTTTGCTTCAAGTCACCAATAATAGTAACTGAACCGGTATCCAATACCCAGGTGCTACTAGGAGTACTAGTGAGGTACACATTAATAACACGTATAAATTTTGTTGAAGTTGCCAGCCTTCTTATCTACCATGCATTTGGGGTAATTCCGCTACCAGTGACCGTTCCCTTTATAATAGAAGCACTTAGTCTCGGGTTTGGGTTCAACCTTGGGTTCCTTCACTGAAGCGGCAACTGGTTTGCCATCCTTGAAGTTTCCCTTCTATCCCTTGCCCTTCTTGAAACCAGTGGTCTTGTTAAACCATCAACACTTGATGCTCCTTCTTGATTTCTACCTATTGCGGTCTTAAGCACCGCGAACAGCTCCGGGATCAACTCCATCCCTTGCATGTCATAGTTCATCACGAAGATCTAGTAGCTTAGTGATAGTGGCTAGAGAACTCTATCAATCACTATCTTATCTGGAAGTTTAACTCCCACTTGATTTAAGTGATTGTAGCACCCAGACATTCTGAGCACATGCTCACTAGCTGAGCTATTCTCCTCCATCTTGTTGGCAAAAGAACTTGTCAGAGGTCTCACACCTCTCAACACGGGCATGAGCCTGAAATCCCAATTTCAGCTCTTGGAACATCCCATATGTCTTATGGCGTTCAAAACATCATTGGAATCCCGATTCTAAGCCGTAAAGTATGGTGCACTAAACTATCAAGTAGTCATCAGGATGTGTCTGTCAGGTGTTCACAATATCCACAGATGACGTTGTAGGGGTTTGCACATCGAGCGGTGCATCAAAGACGTAAGTCTTCTGTGTAGCAGTGAGGACACTCCTCGGACTATGGACCTAGTCCGCATCATTGCTTACAATATCTTTCAATTTAATCTTTCTCTAGGAACGTATTGAAACAGGGAGCTACAACGTGAGCTATTTATCTACAACATATTTGCGAAGACAATTCAGACTATGTTCATGATAATTGAGTTCATCTAAACTCAGATAGACATCCCTCTAGTCATCTAAGTGAAACATGATCCGAGTCAACTAGGCCGTGTCCGATCATCACGTGAGACGGACTAGTCAACATCGGTGAACATCTTCATGTTGATCGTATCTTCTATACGACTCATGCTCGACCTTTCGGTCTTCCGTGTTCCGAGGCCATGTCTGTACATGCTAGGCTCGTCAAGTCAACCTAAGTGTTTTTGCTGTGTAAATCTGGCTTACACCCGTTGTATTCGAACGTTAGAATCTATCACACCCGATCATCACGTGGTGCTTCGAAACAACGAACCTTCGCAACGGTGCATAGTTAGGGGGAACACCTTTCTTGAAATTTTAGTGAGGGATCATCTTATTTAAGCTACCGTCGTTCTAAGCAAATAAGACGTAAAACATGATAAACATCACATGCAATCAAATAGTGACATGATATGGCCAATATCATTTTGCTCCTTTTGATCTCCATCTTCGGGGCTCCATGATCATCGTTGTCACCGGCATGACACCATGATCTCCATCATCATGATCTCCATCATCATGTCTTCTTGAAGTTGTCTCGTCATCTATTACTTCTACTACTATGGCTAACGCTTTAGCAATAAAGTAAAGTAATTACATGACATTTATGTTGACACGCAGATCATAAATAAATTAAGACAACTCCTATGGCTCCTGCCGGTTGTCATACTCATCGACATGCAAGTCGTGATTCCTATTACAAGAACATGATCAATCTCATACATCACATATATCATTCATCACATCCTTTTGGCCATATCACATCACAAGGCATAAGCTGCAAAAACAAGTTAGACGTCCTCTAATTGTTGTTGCAAGTTTTTACGTGGCTGCTATAGGTTTCTAGCAAGAACGTTTCTTACCTACGCGAAAACCACAACGTGATATGCCAATTTCTATTTACCCTTCATAAGGACCCTTTTCATCGAATCCGATCCGACTAAAGTGGGAGAGACAGACACCCGCTAGCCACCTTATGCAACTAGTGCATGTCAGTCGGTGGAACCAGTCTCACGTAAGAGTACGTGTAAGGTCGGTCTGGGCCGCTTCATCCCACGATGCCACCGAATCAAGATAAGACTAGTAACGGCAAGCAAATTGACAAAATCGACGCCCACAACAACTTGTGTTCTACTCGTGCATAGAAACTATGCATAGACCTAGCTCATGATGCCACTGTTGGGGAACGTAGCAGAAATTCAAAATTTTCTACGCATCACCAAGATCAATCTATGGAGTAATCTAGCAACGAGGGGAAGGAGAGTGCATCTACATACCCTTGTAGATCGCTAAGTGGAAGCGTTCAAGTGAACGGGGTTGATGGAGTCGTACTCGTCGTGATCCAAATCACCGATGATCCTAGTGCCGAACGGACGGCACCTCCGTGTTCAACACACATACAGCCCGGTGACGTCTCCTACGCCTTGATCCAGCAAGGGGAGAAGGAGAGGTTGGGGAAGACTCCATCTAGCAGCAACACGACGGCGTGGTGGTGGTGGAGGAGCACGGGACTCCAGCAGGGCTTCGCCAAGCACTACGAGAGACGAGGAGGAAGAGGGGTAGGGCTGCGCCAACAGGGAGATTGAATCGTGTGTATGGCAGCCCAAACCCCCCACTATATATAGGGGAAAGGGAGGGGCTGCGCCCCCACCTAGGTTTCCACCCCTAGGGGTGGCGGCCAGCCCTAGATCCCATCTAGGGGGCGGCCAAGGGGGGAGAGAGGGGGGCGCACCACTAGGTGGGCCTTAGGCCCATCTGAGCCTAGGGTTTCCCCCTTTTCCCTTCTCTCTTCGCCTTGGGCCCTGGTGGGGGGGGGGGCGCACCAGCCCACCTGGGGCTGGTCCCCTCTCACACTTGGCCCACGCAACCCTCTGGGGCAGGTAGCCCCACCTGGTGGATCCCCGGGACCCTCCCGGTGGTCCCGGTACGTTACTGATAGCACCCAAAACTTTTCCGGTGACCAAAACAGGACTTCCCATATATAAATCTTTACCTCCGGACCATTTCGGAACTCTTCGTGATGTCCGGGATCTCATCCGGGACTCCGAACACCATTTGGTAACCGCGTACATGCCGCTAAGTCCAGATATGCGTCCGCAGAACTCCACAGCCGGTCCAAAGGGGTGTACCGAGGATCTGCAAACTTCATCCACACCATAAAGGGCTTTCCAGCCGCGATATCCCTGGCTTGACGCAGCTCCTCCTTCATCGCTCTCATTGCAGAGCGGGTGTCTTTGGTCGCCATCGTGGCCTTCTCCAGGTCTTTCCTCTTCGCTCGATCTTCCTTTTCAAGAAGCTCATAACGGTCAGCGGCGTTCTTCAATTCCACAACCATCCTGGCTATTTCCTCCTTGCTTTGGCAGTGAGCAGCCTGTTCGGCTTTCAGCTCCTCGATTGCCTTTAGGGCAGCCGCATCACTTTTCCTGGCTTGTTCTTTGGCTCGGGCAAGTTCCGCCCGAAGGTTCTCCACGGCCGCAACTTCATCTGCATTCACACACATGTCATAGATACTGGCATCATGCTTCTCTTCCCATGTGTCACCGGAGGAATCACATACCCTGTGCCTCGTCAAGCCGCTTGTTGACAAGTGCGATGTCGGTGTCTGCCACGTCAAGCTGCCGCTTTAGCTCGGCAAACTCATCAGTCTGGCTGGCCACCGGACCCTCCGCCACCTGCATATTAAGGCGGCACAATTATTCCTGGGACTATGATCCTCTGTGCGCTGTGATCTTCGACAGCACCCAGAGTCTCAGGGGCTACTATCTACACAGGGCACATCTAAAAATGTGTGGTACTGTCAAAAATGTACATCATTTCGCGTACCTCAAAACCCGTCAGTAGACTCATAAAGGCTTCATGCAACCCGCTTTCGGTGGACGAAATCCTTTCAATCACCGTACCCATCAACTTGCGGTGCTCTTTTGAGATAGCCGCTTGCTCTAGCAGATCCCTCGGTACCTCCGACCGTACACCAGACGGTGTCGGACTCTTTCAATAGCCCTCTTCAAGAGCCGGATACTGAGGACTTCGGGTGGCCATAGGATTACCTTCTAGCCTTCCCGGATCAGGAGAAACCCTCCGCAACGACACCTCGGGGTCGCCCGCCTCATGAGGCGGTATGGCAGGGGGAGGCGTTTAACTCTCCATCATCTCTGGAAGAAGATCCCCTGAAGACGAGCTCTGCTGAGAAGGGCTAAGACCCGAACTGCTAGATAAATGCTTTAGTTATTTTCCTCAGAAATAAGGCGAGATATTTTCATTATTAAGTACCCTTTTACTTACAGCTCGGTGGAGGGCTGATCCCCTTGAGGGCATAGTGCGGCCGGGGTATCCCCTAGGGCAGGACTCTCCGACGAAGATTTCTTCCCCCGTTTGGAGATCGTGGTCTCCAGGTCCTCAGAGGCGTTCCTCTTCCTTCCCTGGGGAGAGGAAGTTTCAGTTCCTCCTCCTCGGTTAACCTCCTTCACGGAGGCGCTAGCCTACTTGTCCCCCCCTTTATCTTCTCCTGAGGGCGCTTGATAAGGCGCGATCTCCAGCATCCTGGTTAGCACGGGATTTGGTGATGTCTCAGGGAGGGGGGCCAGACACCTGATCAAATTTTCCTTCGCTATCCAATCCTAGTAAAAGAGCGGCTTTTTAGGGCGACGTTGCGATAAACAAACAGACAGTGTGTTCGGATGCGGGGCTACTTACTTGGGTATCCGGGTGATTGCAGCTGAGACCTACATCCTCAGTGATGTCCGGACACATTATTTGTGGTCCGAAGAACAATTTGTACATCTCCTCGGGCGTCATGCCAAGGAAGTGTTGAATAGCTCACAATCCTTCCGGGTTGAATTCCCACATGCGAAGGGGCCGGCGCTTGCAAGGCTGGACTCGACGAACTAGCATAACTTGCACTACCATAACCAGACTGAAATCTCTCTCAAAGAGATCTCGGATACGGCTTTGCAGTATTGGCACATCCTTGGCTGGACCCCAGCTCAGCCCCCTGCTGATCCATGACGTCAGTTGTGGTGGGGGGCCTGAGCGAAAGGTGGGGGCAGCTACCCACTTGGCACTTCGGGGAGCTGTGATGTAGAACCACTCTGGCTGCCACAATCCGGACACCTCTGGGAAGTTACCCTCAGGCCATGGAGCGTCAGCAATTTTGCTTATTAAAGCGCCTCCGCACGCTACGTGCTACCCCTCGATCATCTTCGACTTCACATCGAAAGTCTTGAGCCACAGGCCGAAGTGAGGGGTAATGCAGAGGAAGGCCTCACATACGACAATAAATGATGAAATGTGAAGAAGGGAATCCGGGGCCATATCATGAAAATCTAGCCCATAATAGAACATAAGACCCCTAACAAAGGGATCCAGAGCGAGGCCTAGTCCTCGGAGGAAGTGGGAGATGAACACGACGCTCTCGTTGGGTTCGGCAGTAGGGACGACCTGCCCTCGGGCGGGCAGCCGATGCGAAATTTCGGCGATCAGATATCTGGCCTCTCTCAACCTCTTGATGTCCTCCTCCGTGACGGAGGAAGGCATCCACCGACATTGAAGGTTGGATCCGGACATAGTTGAAGGTCCGAAGCACCTGACCTGAGTTTTGGGTGTTAGAACTCGAGGCGAGGGAAGGATTTGATTGAGCACGAGAGGGAAAAAAAGAAAAAGCCTTGTCCCCTTTATAAAGAGGGTGAATATCAAGCGTCCTCCTCGTGGCCGATTGGGACTTGCCTAAGATCTAGGAGTCCTACCAATAGGCACGGTTGGCTTACCCACATCCGTATTGATGAGAATCCCATAATAAAGGGGACACGATCTCTGCTTCGACAAGACGTGCCAAGGAAACCGCCTCGCGAAACACGCTGAGATTGGTTATGAAAAACGATTCGAATAAAGACCTGGCTATGGTGTGATGTCACACTACGGGGTACGTCAGCAGATTAGATTTATGGAAATATTATTCTCTCTACGGTGGTATGTGGAACTTGTTTTGCAGAGCCGCACACGATCCTCGTGTTCAAAATCTTCTGTGAAGTATTCGGAGGAGGAACCCGCCTTGCAATGCCAAAGACAATCTGCGCGCCGGACTCATCATCATTGAAGCCTGGTTCAGGGGCTACTGAGGGAGTCCTGGATTGGGGGGTATCCGGACAGCCGGACTGTTGGACTATGAAGATACAAGATTGAAGACTTCGTCCCGTGTCCGGATGGGACTCTTCTTGGCGTGGAAGGCAAGCTTGGCAGTACGGATATGTAGATCTCCTTCCTTGTAACCGACTCTGTATAACCCTAGCCCCCTTCAGTGTTTATATAAACCGGAGGGTTTAGTCCGTAGGACCAACAACAAAAATCATACCATAGGCTAGCTTCTAGGGTTTAGCCTCTTCGATCTCGTGGTAGATCAACTCTTGTAATACTCATATTATCAAGAACAATCAAGCAGGACGTAGGGTATTACCTCCATCAAGAGGGCCCGAACCTAGGTACACATCGTGTCACCCGCCTCCTGTTACCAGCCGCCTAGACGCACAGTTCGGGACCCCCTACCCGAGATCCACCGGTTTTGACACCGACAGTAGTCGAAAACAAAACAAAACTCGGCCTACGAACACCCAGGAACAATATGAAGGTGCATTAGAGGATTGGATCATCATCATTACTAACTCTGAGTAGTAGCGGAAGTAGATGAGCCGGTGTGGATCATACTTGGAGCCCCTCATACCGTCGATGAACGATACCACAAACCGCCCTCGAACGATCCCTCGAACTTAAGACCGAGAGCACGACCTCTCTACAGTTTGCAAGCATACGCTCTTCATGATCCGGTAACGCTTCATCGTCCAAACTAATCACCACCAGAGAATTAGAGGAGAATATTAGAGCCACATGGGGATTCTAATTATGAGGATTAGTGGAGCTGGAACTAGCTCTAATTGTCTCAACTAGAACTAGTAGTATTGGAGTAGAGGAGGCTCCAAAAGTTGCGTATCAGTTGTGGCCAATACCTCAAGTATATATAGGTTAGAGGGGAAAAGAGGGGGAGGAGTTGGACGCCTCCCCTAGTCCAATCCCCCCCCCCCCCCCCGCACAAGGAAAGGGGGCGCCACTTCCTATTAGGCCGTGGTGGCCCAATACTCCTTCCAGCACTTGGCCTTTTAAATCCCATTGATATAAATTAAATATAAAAGCCCTCTTATAATTACCAGAACCTTTTATTAATTATCAGGAATACCCGGTATTGCCCAATAATCTCTGAAACGCTTTCGGGTCATCTGAATCTATTCCGGATATTACTGAAACTATTTCACAATTAAATCCTCGATACTCTCGCAATATAACACTCAGCAGACCGTGATTACCTTAAGGTTGTGACCCAGTAGGTTTGATAAATCATAGACATGAATGAAACCCTTGAATGACCGATAGCGGAATTGTGGACGTCCATATCGATCCCTATGATTACACAAATGATATTCGAGTGAACCTTTGGTTAGAATGTGAGGTTCCCTTTGCTTCATGATACTTTACAAAATCAGAGATGAGATATATCGGTATCCTTTTGAGTTATACACATGCTCACTATACCGGTTTCCTCGTTGTTAGTTTTGTTCTTATTTCTCGTTATTGTGTTCCGGCATCCCCATGACAAAGTCACCTGTGTCTGGAGATACGTCTCCTATGTATCTATAATTTTTGATTGCTCCATGCTATTATATATTCTGTTTTGGATGTTTAATGGGCTTATTTATACACTTTTATATTATTTTTGGGACTAACCTACTAACCGGAGCCCAGCCCAAATTGTTTTTTGCCTATTTCAGTGTTTCGCAGAAAAGGAATATCAAACGGAGTCCAAACAGAATGAAACCTTCGGGTCCGTGATTTTTGGAACAAACGTGATCCAGGGGACTTGGAGTGGACGTCAAGAAACAATCGAGGAGGCCACGAGGCAGGGGGCGCGCCTACCCCCCTGGGCGCGCCTCCACCCTCGTGGGCCCCTCGTTACTCCATGATAACCCACAAGTATAGGGGATCGCAACAGTTTTCGAGGGTAGAGTATTCAACCCAAATTTATTGATTCGACACAAGGGGAGCCAAAGAATATTCTCAAGTATTAGCAGCTGAGTTGTCAATTCAACCACACCTGGAAACTTAATATCTGCAGCAAAGTGTTTAGTAGCAAAGTAATATGATAGTGGTGATAATGGTAGCAAAAGGTAACAATAGTAAAAGTAATGTTTTTGGTATTTTGTAGTGATGACAGCAATAGCAACGGAAAAGTAAATAAGCGAAGAACAATATATGGAAAGCTCGTAGGCAATGGATCAATGATGGAGAATTATGCCGGATGCGGTTCATCATGTAACAGTCATAACCTAGGGTGACACAGAACTAGCTCTAGTTCATTGATATAATGTAGGCATGTATTCCGAATATAGTCATACGTGCTTATGGAAAAGAACTTGCATGACATCTTTTGTCCTACCCTCCCGTGGCAGCGGGGTCCTTGCGGAAACTAAGGGATATTAAGGTCTCCTTTTAATAGAGAACCGGAACAAAGCATTAACACATAGTGAATACATCAACTCCTCAAACTACGGTCATCACCGGTAAGTATCCCGATTATTGTCACTTCGGGGTTAACGGATCATAACACATAATAGGTGACTATAGACTTGCAAGATAGGATCAAGAACACTCATATATTGATGAAAACATAATAGGTTCAGATATGAAATCATGGCACTCGGGCCCTTGTGACAAGCATTAAGCATAGCAAAGTCATAGCAACATCAATCTCTGAACATAGTGGACACTATGGATCAAACCCTAACAAAACTAACTCGATTACATGATAGATCCCATTCAACCCATCACCGTCCAGCAAGCCTATGATGGAATTACTCACGCACGGCAGTGAGCATCATGAAATTGGTGACGGAGGATGGTTGATGATGACGATGGCGACGGATTCCCCTCTCCGGAGCCCTGAACGGACTCCAGATCAGCCCTCCCGAGAGGTTTTAGGGTTGGCGGCGGCTCCGTATCGTAAAACGCGATGAATTCTTCTCTATGATTTTTTTCTCCCCGAAACACAATATATGGAGTTGGAGTCGGAGAGGCAACAGGGGGGCCACGAGGTAGGGGGGCGCCCTAGGGGGCAGGCGCGCCCCCACCCTCGTGGAGAGGTGGTGGGCCTCCTGGCCCTCATCTTTTGCAGGTATTTTTCATATTTTTTGAAAAGTGGCTCCATGAAGTTTCAGGTCATTCCGAGAACGTTTGCTCCTGCACATAAATAACACCATGGTAATTCTGCTGAAAACAGCGTCAGTCCGGGTAAGTTCCATTCAAATCATGCAAGTTAGAGTCCAAAACAAGGGCAAAAGTGTTTGGAGAAGTAGATACGTTGGAGACGTATCAACTCCCCCAAGCTTAAACCTTTGCTTGTCCTCAAGCAATTCAGTTGATAAACTGAAAGTGATAAAGAAAAACTTTTACAAACTCTGTTTGCTCTTTTTGTTGTAAATATGTAAAGCCAGCATTCAAGTTTTCAGCAAAGATCATAACTAACCACATTCACAATAACGCATAGGTCTCAAGTTTACTCATATCAATGGCATAATCAACTAGCGAGGCATAATAATAAATCTCGGATGACAACAGTTTCTCAAAACAATCATAATATGATATAACAAGGTGGTATCTCGCTAGCCCTTTATGAGACCGCAAAACATAAATGCAGAGCACCTTTAAAGACCAAGGACTGACTAGACATTGTAATTCATGGTAAAAGAGATCAAGTCAAGTCATACCCAATGTAAACTAACAGTAATGAATGCAAATGACAGCGGTGCTCTCTGACTGGTGCTTTTTAATAAGAGGATGACGACCCAGCATAAAAGTAAATAGATAGGCCCTTCGCAGAGGGAAGCATGGATTTGTAGAGGTGCCAGAGCTTGGTTTTGAAACAGAGGTGAACAATATTTTGAGCGATATATTTTCACTGTCAACATAACAACCAAGAGATGGCGATATCTTCCATGCTACACACATTATAGGCGGTTCCCAAACAGAATGGTAAAGTTTATACTCCCCCTTCCACCAACAAGCATCAATCCATGGCTTGCTCGAAACAACGAGTGCCTCCAACTAACAAGAGTTCCAGGGGGAGTTTGTTTGCAATTATTTTGATTTAGTTTGCATAAAGCATGGGACTGGGCATCCCGATGACCAGCCATTTATCTCGTGAGTGAGGAGCGGAGTCCACTCCTCTTGAGAATAACCCGCCTAACATGGAAGATACGGACAGCCCTAGTTGATACATGAGCTATTCGAGCATACAAAATAGGATATTTATTTGAAGGTTTAGAGTTTGGCATATACAAATTTACTTGGAACGGCAGGTAGATACCGTATATAGGTAGGTATAGTGGACTCATGTGGAATAACTTTGGGGTTGAAGGGATTTGGATGCACAGCAGTATTCCCGCTTAGTACAGGTGAAGGCTAGCAAAAGACTGGGAAGCGACCAGCTAGAGAGCGACAACAGTCATGAACATGCATTAAAATTAGTCAAAACCGAATGCAAACATGAGTAGGATATAATCCACCATGAACATAAATATCGTGAAGGCTATGTTGATTTTGTTTCAACTACATGCGTGAACATGTGCCTAGTCAAGTCACTTAAATCATTCAGAGGAGGATACCACCCTATCATAACCATTTTAATAGCATGTTGGCACGCAAGGTAAACCATTATAACTCATAGCTAATCAAGCATGCCACAAGAAACTATGATATCTAGTTGTCATTGCAAACATGTTTATTCATAATAGGCTGAATCAGGAACGATGAACTAATCATATTTACAAAAACAAAAGATGTCGAGTTCATACCAGCTTTTCTCATCTCAGCCAGTCCATCATATAACATCATAATTGCCTTTCACTTGCACGACCGAACAATGTGAATAATAATAGTGCATGTGCATTGGACTAAGCTGGAATCTGCAAGCATTCAATAAAAGGGAGAAGACAAGGCAATATGGTCTCTTTTGTCAGATAAACAATAATGCATATAAGAGCCACTTCAACAATTTAATTATGGTCTTCTCCTATCGACCCCCAAAGAAAAGAAAAGAAATAAAACTATTTACACGGGAGAGCTCCCAACAAGGAAAAGAAGAACAGGAAATATTTTTGGATTTTCTTCTTTTTAATTACTACTACAAGCATGGAAATTAAAGTGATTAAAAGCTACAACTAATGTTTTTGGTTTTTCTTAAGGTTTATCAAACACACAAAAAGAAAGCATAAAAAGGAAATAAACTAACATGGATGATACAATGAAAAAGTATGAGCACTGACATCTAGCAATGAGTGTGTGAACATAAATGTAATGTCGGTGGGGAATACGTACTCCCCCAAGCTTAGGCTTTTGGCCTAAGTTGGTCTATGGCCACGGCTGGCCAGGCGGATATCCATAATAGTAGCTGGGGTCGTACTGTGATGCGGTGGCTATCGCCTGCTGAGCTGCAGCGTGGCGACGAGCGGCCTCCCCTCTCCTCTCGTACTCATCTGCCTCCTCTCTAGTAATAGTATATCCTCCTCTTGCCTGATAATCAAAGAAGGTAGGAGCAGGGAGAGTAATATGGACAGCACAGTGTCTGTCAAAGATTAGTCGATACTGGAGAGGTGATTCGTTCCTCTCGACAAACTGGTGGTGAACCATAGCATTAAAAATCTAGATAAGCAGGAGGTAATTCAATATCATCTTCGCGTATGGCTACACCAAGAAAATTAGCTATGTAGGTTGCATAAATTCCACCAAAGAAATCTCCATTAAGTCTATTAAGATACAACCTACGTGCAACAATGGCTCTCAAATTATATGATTTGTCTCCTAACACAGCACTCCTAAGAATACTAAGATCAGGGACACACATGTGACATGCCTCATCTTTACCATTAATGCATCTACCTATGAAGAGAGCAAAATAATGTATAGCAGGAAAGTGAATGCTCCCTATGGTAGCTTGTGTAATATCTCTAGATTCTCCCACAGTTATTCTAGCAAGAAAATCTCTAAATTCAGATTTGCGAGGATCCCTTATACTACCCCATTGTGGAAGTTTGCAAGCAGTGGTAAAATCCTCTAAGTCCATAGTGTAAGATTTATCATAAAGATCAAACAAGACAGTTGGAGAATTACGTGAAGTTGAAAATTCAAACCTCCTTACAAAGGTACTGGTGAGATAGTGATACTGGCTGCACTTCTCTTCCTCGAAGCTCACAAGATCAGCGTTACGCAAATATGCGTTAAATTCTTCCTTAATTCCCGCTCGATCCATAAAGTTCTCAGAAGGCCATTCACAAGGACGCACTGGAGCGTGTCTTGGTGGCTCTTCATCAGCATCACGCATTGCAAGCATGGGTCCTTGCTTCCTTGAAGAACCACCTTGGAACATTTTCCTAAGCATATTTCTTCCTCTGAAAAATTCTGAAATTTTTAGTAACTTCAAAATAAAAGTGAACCAAACTCAATAATATTGATAGCAACTACTCCTACAAGTGCCTAGGGCCTATATCATGCATCAAAACTACTTTTGACCATATAAATTTGACATGCAAGCTCAAGAACAGGGTCACCTAACCAACACAAATTTGCAATGAATAAAGCACTAGAACAAAAACTAATTAGACCAATGGAGGAGTCACATACCAAGGAACAATCTCCCCAAGCAGTTTTGTGAGAGGTGCTTTGAGCGAGGAGATCAAAAATGGCAGCAAGATGAGCTAGAACTCGTGCTTGAGCTGGTTATTCGTGTTTTTGGGAGGAAGATGAAGTGTGTGGGTGCAGGAATAAGTGGAGGAGGGCCACCATGGGCCCACGAGGCAGGGGGCGCGCTCTAGAGGGGTGGGCGCGCCCTCCACCCTGGTGGGTAGGTGGTTGACCCCCCTGGTGTGTTCTCAGTTCCATAAATCCTCAAATATTCTAGAAAAAATCATATTTAAATTTCAGGGCATTTTGGAGAACTTTTATTTTCGAGGTATTTTTATATTGCACGAATAATCAGATAATAGACAGAAAAATATTTATTTTTATTTTATTTAATATAAATAACAGAAAGTAAAAGTGGGGTACAGAAGGTTGTGCCTTCTAGTTTCATCCATCTCATGATCATCAAAAGGAATCCACTAACAAGGTTGATCAAGTCTTGTTAACGAACTCATTCCGAATAACATGGAACCGGAGAAATTTCGAATAACACTATGTTACCTCAATGGGGATATGCACATCCCCAATAATAATAATATCATATTTCTTCTTGATAGTAGGAAGAGGATATTCAAAACCTCCAAATATAATCGATGGCATTTTCCCAATAGAGTTGATACTATGAACTTGAGGTTATTTCCTCGGAAAGTGTACCGTATGCTCATTGCCATTAACATGAAAAGTGGCATTGCCTTTAGTGCAATCAATAACAACCCCTGCAGTATTCAAAAAGGGTCTTCCAAGAATAATAGACATACTATCGTCCTCGGGAATATCAAGAATAACAAAGTCTGTTAAAATAGTAGCGTTTGCAACTACAACAGGCACATCCTCACAAATACCGACAGGTATAGCAGTTGATTTATCAGCCATTTGCAAAGATATTTCAGTAGGTGTCAACTTATTCAAATCAAGTCTACGATATAAAGAGAGAGGCATAACACTAACACCAGCTCCAAGATCACATAAAGCAGTTTTAACATAGTTTCTTTTAATGGAGCATGGTATAGTGGGTACTCCTGGATCTCCAAGTTTCTTTGGTATTCCACCCTTAAAAGTATAATTAGCAAGCATGGTGGAAATTTCAGCTTCCGGTATCTTTCTTTTATTTGTAATAATATCTTTCATGTACTTAGGATAATGATTGGTTTTAAGCATATCAGTTAATCGCATACGCAAAAAGATAGGTCTAATCATTTCATCAAAGCGCTCAAAATCCTCATCATCCTTTTTCTTAGATGGTTTGGGAGGAAAAGACATGGGTTTCTGAACCCAAGGCTCTCTTTCTTTACCATGTTTCCTAGCAACAAAGTCTTTTTTATCATAACGTTGATTCTTTGATTGTGGGTTACCAAGATCAACAGCAGGTTCAATTTCTACATCATTATCATTACTAGGTTGAGCATCATCATGAACATTATTATTAGCATTATCACTAGTTTCAGGTTCATTACCAGATTGAGTTTCAGCATCAGAAAGAGAAATATCATTTGGATTCTCAGGTATTTCAACAATAGGATCACTAGAAGCATGCAAAGTCCTATCGTTTTTCTTTTTCTTCTTTTTAGAAGGACTAGGTGCATCTATTTTATTTCTCTGAGAATCTTGCTCAATTCTCTTAGGGTGTCCTTCAGGATACAAAGGTTCCTGAGTCATTCTACCAGTTCTAGTAGCCACTCTAACAACATTATCATTATCCTTACTATTCAATTCAGTGAGAAAATCATTTTGAGCTTTAAGTACTTGTTCTACTTGAGTGGTAACCATAGAAGCATGTTTACTAATAAGTTTAAGTTCACCTTTAACATTGGCCATATAATCTCCTAAGTGTTCAAGCATATTTGAATTGTATTTCAATTATCTACCAAAATAAGCATTAAAGTCTTCTTGCTTAGCCATAAATTTATCAAACTCATCTAAGCATGGGCTAGCAAATTTAGTAAATGGGATTACAGTTTTATCATATCTATAGAGAGAATTTACCTTTACCACCCGTGTTGGGTTATCCAGACCATGTGTTTCTTCAATAGGTAAAGGATTAAGATTATATGTTTCTTCAACAGGCGGTAAATTAAGACCATGTATTTCTTCAACAGGAGGTAAATTCTTAACATCTTCAGCTTTAATACCTTTTTCTTTCATAGATTTCTTTGCCTCTTGCATATCTTCAGGACTGAGAAATAGAATACCCCTCTTCTTCGGAGTTGGTTTAGGAATAGGCTCCGGAATTGGCTCCGGAGGTGTCCAATTATTTTCATTTGTCAACATATTATTCAATAAAATTCCATCTTCATCCGGTGTTCTTTCCCTGAAAACAGAACCAGCACAACTATCCAGGTAATCTCTGGAGGCATCGGTTAGTCCATTATAAAAGATATAAAGTATTTCATTTTTCTTAAGAGGATGATCTGGCAAAGCATTAAGTAATTGGAGAAGCCTCCCCCAAGCTTGTGGGAGACTCTCTTCTTCAATTTGCACAAAATTATATATATATACATTAAAGCAGCTTGTTTCTTATGAGTAGGGAAATATTTAGCAGAGAAGTAATAAATCATATCCTGGGGACTACGCACACAACCAGGATCAAGAGAGTTAAACCATATCTTAGCATCAACCTTTAATGAGAACGGAAATATTTTAAGGATGTAAAAGTAACGAGTTCTTTCATCTTTAGTGAACAGGGTAGCTATATCATTCAATTTAGTAAGATGTGCCACAACATTTTCAGATTCATAACCATGAAAAGGATCAGATTCAACCAAAGTAATTATATCAGGATCAACAAAGAATTCGTAATCCTTATCAGTAACAAAGATAGGTGAAGTAGCAAAAGCAGGGTCAGGTTTCATTCTAGCATTTAAAGATTGCTTACTCCATTTAGCTAATAATCTTTTGAGTTCAGTTCTATTTTGGCACGCTAAAATAGCTAAAGAAGCTTCTTGATCAAAGACATAACCCTTAGGAATAACAAGTGATTCTTCATCATCACTTTCATCAGTATCATCAGATTCAATATTTTCAATCTCTCTAGCCCTAGCAAGTTGTTCATCAAGAAAATCACTAAGGGGCATAGTAGTATCAGGCATAAAGGTAGTTTCATCATAAGTATCATGCATAGCAGAAGTGGCATCATCAATAACATGCGACATATCAGAACGAATAGCAGAAGCAGGTGTAGGTGTCGCAAACTTACTCATAATAGAAGGTGAATCATGTGCAGAGCTAGATGGCAGTTCCTTACCTCCCCTCGTAGTTGAGGAATAGATCTTGGTTTTTGGATCTCTCAAGTTCTTCATAATGATAGGCAGATATATATCCCAAGCGACTCAAAGAATAGAGCTATGCTCCCCGGCAACGGCGCCAGAAAATAGTCTTGATAACCCACAAGTATAGGGGATCGCAACAGTTTTCGAGGGTAGAGTATTCAACCCAAATTTATTGATTCGACACAAGGGGAGCCAAAGAATATTCTCAAGTATTAGCAGCTGAGTTGTCAATTCAACCACACCTGGAAACTTAATATCTGCAGCAAAATGTTTAGTAGCAAAGTAATATGATAGTGGAGATAATGGTAGCAAAAGGTAACTATAGTAAAAGTAATGTTTTTGGTATTTTATAGTGATGATAGCAATAGCAACGGAAAAGTAAATAAGCGAAGAACAATATATGGAAAGCTCGTAGGCAATGGATCAATGATGGAGAATTATGCCGGACGCGGTTCATCATGTAACAGTCATAACCTAGGACACAGAACTAGCTCCAGTTCATTGATATAATGTAGGGATGTATTCCGAATATAGTCATAAGTGCTTATGGAAAAGAACTTGCATGACATCTTTTGTCCTACCCTCCCGTGGCAGCGGGGTCCTTCCAAAAACTAAGGGATATTGAGGCCTCCTTTTAATAGAGAACCGGAACAAAGCTTTAACACATAGTGAATACATGAACTCCTCAGACTACGGTCATCACCGGTAAGTATCCCGATTATTGTCACTTTGGGGTTAACGGATCATAACACATAATAGGTGGCTATAGACTTGCAAGATAGGATCAAGAACACTCATATATTGATGAAAACATAATAGGTTCAGATATGAAATCATGGCACTCGGGCCCTAGTGACAAGCATTAAGCATAGCAAAGTCATAGCAACATCAATCTCAGAACATAGTGGACACTAGCGATCAAACCCTAACAAAACTAACTCGATTACATGATAGATCCCGTCCAACCCATCACCGTCCACCAAGCCTATGATGGAATTACTCACGCACGGCGGTGATCATCATGAAATTGGTGATGGAGGATGGTCGATGATGACGATGGCGATGGATTCCCCTCTCCGGAGCCCCGAACGGACTCCAGATCAGCCCTCCTGAGAGGTTTTAGGGCTTGGCGGTGGCTCTGTATCGTAAAATGTGATGAATTCTTCTCTTTGATTTTTTCTCTCCCTGAAACACAATATATGGAGTTGGAGTTGGAGTCGGAGAGGCAACAGGGGGCCCACGAGGTAGGGGGGCAGGCGCGCCCCCACCCTCGTGGAGAGGTGGTGGCCCCCCTGGCCCTCATCTTTTGCAGGTATTTTTCATATTTTCTGAAAAGTGGCTCCATGAAGTTTTAGGTCATTCCGAGAACGTTTGCTCCTGCACATAAATAATACCATGGTAATTCTGCTGAAAACAGCGTCAGTCCGGGTTAGTTCCATTCAAATCATGCAAGTTAGAGTCCTAAACTAGGGCAAAAGTGTTTGGAAAAGTAGATACGTTGGAGACGTATCACTCCACCGACCTACTTCTTCCTCCTATATATATCCACATACCCCGAAAACATCCAGGAGCACCACGAAACCCTATTTCCACCGCCGCAACCTTCTGTACCCAAGAGATCCCATCTTCGGGCCTTTTCCGGAGCTCCGACGGAGGGGTGATTGATCACGGAGGGCGTCTATATCAACTCCATGGCCCCTCCAATGATGTGTGAGTAATTTACCTCAGACCTTCGGGGCCATAGCTAGTAGCTAGATGGCTTCTTCTCTCTCTTTGGATCTCAATACAAAGTTCTCCTTGATCTTCTTGGAGATCTATTCGATGTAATCTTGTTTTGCAGTGTGTTTGTCGAGATCCGATGAATTGTGGGTTTATGATCAAGATTATCTATGAATAATATTTGAATCATCTCTGAATTCTTTTATGTATGATTGGTTATCTTTGCAAGTCTCTTCGAATTATCAGTTTGGTTTGGCCTACTAGATTGATATTTCTTGCAATGGGAGAAGTGCTTAGCTTTGGGCTCAATCTTGCGGTGCTCGATCCCAGTGACAGAAAGGGAAATGACCCGTATTGTATTGTTGCCATTGAGGGTAAAAAGATGGGGTTTATATCATATTGCATGAGTTTATCCCTCTACATCATGCCATCTTGCTTAAAGCGTTACTCCATTCTTATGAACTTAATACTCTAGATGCATGCTGGATAGCGGTTAATGTGTGGAGTAATAGTAGTAGATGCAGGCAAGAGTCGGTCTACTTGTCACGGACGTGATGCCTATATACATGATCATGCCTATATATTCTCATAATTATTCGCTTTTCTATCAATTGCTCGACAGTAATTTGTTCATCCACCGTAATACTTATGCTATCTTCAGAGAAGCCACTAGTGAAACCTATGGCCCCCGGGTCTATTCTCCATCATACAAGTTTCCAATTTATTTTATATTGCAATCTTTACTTTCAATCTATATCATAAAAATACCCAAAATATTTATCTTATTATTATTATCTCTATCAGATCTCACTCTTGCAAGTGGCCTTGAAGGGATTGACAACCCCTTTATCGCGTTGGTTGCGAGGTTCTTATTTGTTTGTGTAGGTACGAGGTGAATCGCACGTGGTCTCCTACTGGATTGATACCTTGATTCTCAAAAACTGAGGGAAATACTTACGCTGCTTTGCTGCATCACCCTTTCCTCTTCAAGGGAAAACCAATGCAATGCTCAAGAGGTAGCAAGAAGGATTTCTGGCGCCGTTGCCAGGGATATCTACGCCAAGTCAAGACATACCAAGTACCCATCACAAATCTTATCCTTCGCATTACATTATTAGCCATTTGCCTCTCGTTTTCCTCTCCCCCACTTCACCCTTGCTGTTTTATTCGCCCTCTTTTCCTTTTGCCCTCTTCTTCCGTTCGCTTTTTCTTCTTTTCGCTTGTTTGCTTGTGTGTTGGATTGCTTGCTTGTCACGATGGATCAAGATAATACTAAATTGTGTGACTTTAACAATACCAATAATAATGATTTTATTAGCACTCCGATTGCTCCTCTTACCGATGCTGAATCTTGTGAAATTAATACTGCTTTGTTGAATCTGGTCATGAAAGATCTGTTTTCTGGCCTTCCTAGTGAAGATGCCTCTACCCATCTAAACAACTTTGTTTATTTGTGTGATATGCAAAAGAATAAAGATGTGGATAATGATATTGTTAAACTTAAGCTATTTCCGTTTTCTCTTAGAGATCGTGCTAAAGCATGGTTTTCGTCTTTGCCTAAAAATAGTATTGATTCCTGGAATAAGTGCAAAGATGCTTTTATCTCTAAGTATTTTCCTCCCGCTAATATCATCTCTCTTAGAAACGATATTATTAATTTTAAGAAACTTGATCATGAACATGTTGCACAATCTTGGGAGAGGATGAAATTAATGATACGTAATTGCCCTAGACATGGATTGAATTTATGGATGATTATACAAAAAAATTATGCCGAATTGAATTTTGCTTCTAGAAATCTTTTAGATTCGGCCGCGGGAGGCACTTTTATGGAAATCACTTTAGGAGAAGCTACTAAACTCCTAGATAATATTATGGTTAATTATTCTCAATGGCACACCGAAAGATCTACTAGTAAAAAAGTTCATGCGATTGAAGAGATTAATGTTTTGAGTGGAAAGATGGATGAACTTATGAAATTGTGTGCTAATAAGAGTGCTCCTACTGATCCTAATGATATGCCTTTGTCTACTTTGATTGAGAATAACAATGAATCTATGGATGTGAATTTTGTTGGTAGGAACAATTTTGGTAACAACGCGTATAGAGGTAATTTTAATTCTAGGCCGTTTCCTAGTAATTCCTCTAATAATTATGGTAATTCCTACAACAATTCTTATGGAAATTATAATAAGATGCCCTCTGATTTTGAATCTAGTATTAAAGAGTTTATTAGTTCGCAAAAGAGTTTCAATGCTTTGATTGAAGAAAAATTGCTTAAGATTGATGAGTTGGCTAGGAACATGGATAGAATTTCTCTTGATGTTGATTCTTTGAAACTTAGATCTATTCCACCTAAGCATGGTATCAATGAGTCTCTCAAAGCCATGAGAATTTCCATTGATGAGTGCAAAGAAAGAACCGCTAGGATGCGTGCTAAGAAAGATTGCTTTGTGAAAGCGTGTTCTTCTAGTTTTCATGATAATAAAGACAAAAATCTAAAAGTGACTGATGTGTCCCCTATTAAATCCTTATTTTGAAATATGAATCTTGATAATGATGGGACTGGAGATGAGTCAACTTTAGTTAGAAGGCGTCCCAAAAATTCGGAGTTTTTAGATCTTGATGCTAAAATTGTTAAAAGTGGGATTGAAGAGGTTAAAACTTTAGATAGCAATGAACCCACTATCTTGGATTTCAAGGGATTTAATTATGATAATTGCTCTTTGATAGATTGTATTTCCTTGTTGCAATCCGTGCTAAATTCTCATCATGCTTATAGTCAAAATAAAGCTTTTACTAAACATATTGTTGATGCTTTGATGCAATCTTATGAAGAAAAACTTGAGTTGGAAGTTTCTATCCCTAGAAAAATTTATGATGAGTGGGAACCTACAATAAAAATAAAAATTAAAGACCATGAATGCTATGCTTTGTGTGATTTGGGCGCTAGTGTTTCCACGATCCCAAAAACTTTGTGCGATTTGGTAGGTTTCCGTGAATTTGATGATTGTTCTTTAAACTTGAACCTTGCGGATTCCACTATTAAGAAACCTATTGGAAGAATTAATGATGTTATTATTGTTGCAAATAGGAATTATGTGCCCATAGATTTCATTGTTCTTGATATAGATTGCAATTCTTCATGTCCTATTATTCTTGGTAGACCTTTCCTTAGAACGATTGGTGCAATTATTGATATGAAGGAAGGGAATATTAGATTCCAATTTCCGTTAAGGAGGGCATGGAATACTTTCCTAGAAAGAAAATTAAATTACCTTATGAATCTATTGAGAGCCACCTATGGATTGCATACCAAAGATGATAATACTTAGATCTATCTTTGCTTTTATGCCGAGCTAGGGGCGTTAAACGATAGCGCTTGTTGGGAGGCAACCCAATTTTATTTTTATTTCTTGCTTTTTGTTCCTATTTATAGTAATAAATAATTTATCTAGCCTCTGTTTTGGTTGTTTTTTTTGTGTTTAATTAGTGTTTGTGCCAAGTAGAACCGTTGGGAAGACTTGGGGAAAGTCTTTTTGATCTTTCTATAAAAAACAGAAACTTTAGCGCTCACGAGAATTGCTGCCATTTTTTATTGAAGAGTGCTATTTAGTTAATTCTTTTTGCAGATGATTAATGTTGGAAATATGCCCTAGAGGCAATAATAAAATGGTTATTATCATATTTCCTTGTTCATGATAATTGTCTATTGTTCATGCTATAATTGTATTAACCGGAAACCGTAATACATGTGTGAATACATAGATCGTAATATGTCCCTAGTAAGCCTCTAGTTGACTAGATCGTTGATCAACATATGGTCATGGTTTCCTAACCATGGACATTGTATGTCATTGATAACGGGATCACATCATTAGGAGAATGATGTGATGGAGAGGACCCAATCTTAAGCATAGCACAAGATCATGAAGTTCATTTGCTAAAGCTTTTCTAATGTCATGTATCATTTCCTTAGACCATGATATTGTGCAACTCCCGGATACCATAGGAATGCTTTGGGTGTACTAAACGTCACAACGTAACTGGGTGGCTATAAAGGTGCATTACATGTATCTCTAAAAGTGTTTGTTGGGTTGGCACGAATCGAGACTCGGATTTGTCACTCCGTATGACGGAGACGTATCTCTGGGCCCACTCAGTAATGCATCATCATAATGAGCTCAATGTGACTAAGGAGTTGGTCACGAGACCATGCGTTACGGAACGAGTAAAGAGACTTGCCGGTAACAAGATTAAACGAGGTATGGGGATACCGACGATCGAATCTTGGGCAAGTAACATACCGATAGACAAAGGGAATTGTATACGGGGTTGGTTGAATCCCCGACATCGTGGTTCATCCGATGAGATCATCGTGGAACATTGGGGAGCCAATATGGGTATCCAGATCCTGCTATTGGTTATTGGCTGGAGAGATGTCTCGGTCATGTCTGCATGGTTCCAGAAGCCGTAGGGTCTACACACTTAAGGTTCGGTGACACTAGAGTTGTTATGGGAAATAGTATGTGGTTACTGAAGGTTGTTCGGAGTCCCGAATGAGATCCCAGACATGATGAGGAGTTCCGGAATGGTCCGGAGGTGAAGATCGATATATTGGACGAAGGGTATTGGAGTCCGGAATTGTTCCGGGGGTACCGGGTGACGACCAGCGTGTCCGCAAGGGGTTTCGGAGGCCCCGGCAAGCGTTGGGGGGGGGCTTATGGGCCAAGGGGAGGGGCACATCAGCCCACTAAGGGGCTGAGCGCCCCTCCCACCCCATCTCATGTAACATGGAGAGGTGGGGGCGCCTCCCCTAGGACAGCCACCCCTCCTAGCTTGGGGGGCAAGTTTCCTAGGGGTGGGGGCGCCCAAAACCATCTAGGGTTTCCGCTGTGGCCGCCGCCCCTCCCCTAGGGAACCCTAGGGCGCCTCCTCCACCCCCTTCCCCCTATATATAGTGAGGGGGAGAGAGGGCAGCTGCACCCTTCCCCTGGCGCAGCCCCTCCCCCTCTCCTACACCTCCTCCTCCTCGGTAGCGCTTGGCGAAGCCCTGCTGGAGAACCACGAGCTCCATCACCACCACACCGCCGTGATGTCGGAGTTCTCCCTCAACTTCTCCTCTCCCCTTGCTGGATCAAGAAGGAGGAGACGTCCCCGGGCTGTATGTGTGTTGAACGCGGAGGCGCCGTTGTTCGGTGCTTAGATCAGAATCGACCGCGATGTGAATCGCTGCGTGTACGACTCCACCAACCGCGTTCTTGCAACACTTCCGCTTAGCAATCTTCAAGGGTATGAAGATGCACTCCCTCTCTCTCTCTCATTGCTAGTAACTCCCAGATTGATCTTGGTGACATGTAGGAATTTTTTTTGAATTATTGCTACGTTCCCCAATAGTGGCATCATGAGCTAGGTCTATGCGTAGATTCTATGCACGAGTAGAACACAAAGCAGTTGTGGGCGATGGTTTGTTCAATTTGCTTACCGTTACCAGTCTTATCTTGATCCAGCGGCATTGTGGGATGAAGCGGCCCGGACCGACCTTACACGTACGCTTACGTGAGACTGGTTCCACCGACTGACATGCACTTGATGCATAAGATGGCTGGTGGGTGTCTGTCTCTCCCACTTTAGTCGGATCGGATTCGATGAAAAGGGTCCTTATGAAGGGCAAATAGCAAGTGGCATATCATCGTTGTGGTTTTGCGTAGGTAAGAAACGTTCTTGCTAGAAACCCATAGCAGCTACGTAAAACATGCAACAACAATTAGAGGACGTCTAACTTGTTTTTGCAGCAAGTGTTTTGTGATGTGATATGGCCAAAGGTTGTGATGAATGATATATGTGATGTATGAGATGATCATGTTCTTGTAATAGGAATCACGACTTGCATGTCGATGAGTATGACAACCGGCAGGAGCCATAGGAGTTGTCTTAATTTACTTATGACCTGCGTGTCAATATAAACGCCATGTAATTACTTTACTTTATTGCTAATTGTTAGCCATAGTAGTAGAAGTAATAGTTGGTGAGGCAACTTCATGAAGACACGATGATGGAGATCATGGTGTCATGCCGGTGTCGATGGTGTTCATGCCGCGCCTCAAAGATGGAGATCAAAGGCGCAAGATGATATTGGCCATGTCATGTCACTTTATGATTTGCACGTGATGTTTGTCATGTTTACATCTTATTTGCTTAGAATGATGGTAGCATAAATAAGATGACCCCTCACTAAAATTTCAAGAAAGTGTTCCCCCTAACTGTGCACCATTGTGAAGGCTCGTTGTTTCAAAGCACCACATGATGATCGGGTGTGATAGATTCTAACGTTCGAGTAGAATAGGTGTAAGCCAGATTTACACATGCAAAACACTTAGGTTGACTTGACGAGCCTAGCATGTACAGACATGGCCTCGGAACACGAGAGACCAAAAGGTCGAACATGAGTCGTATAGTAGATACGATCAACATGGAGATGTTCACCGTTGATGACTAGTCCGCGTCACGTGATGATCGGACCCGACCTAGTCGATTCGGATCATGTATCACTTAGATGACTCGAGGGATGTCTATCTGAGTGGGAGTTCATTGAATAATTTGATTAGATGAACTTAATTATCATGAACATAGTCTAAATTGTCTTTGCAAATTATGTTGTGGATTAATAGCTCGCGATTTAGCTCTTTGTTTTAATACATTCCTAGAGAAAAACTAAGTTGAAAGATATTGTAAGCAATGGTGCGGACTAGGGCCGTAGTCTGAGGATTGTCCTCACTGCTACACAGAAGGCTTCTGTCCTTGATGCACCGCTCGGTGTGCCAACCCCTGTGGCGTCGTCTGTTGATGTTGTTAACATCTGGTAGACATGTTCTGATGACTACCTGATAGTTTAGTGCGCCATGCTTTACGGCTTAAAGTCGGGGCTCCAAAAGCGTTTTGAACGCCATAGAACATACGAGACGTTCGAAGAGCTGAAATTGGTATTCAGGCTCATGCTCGTGTTGAGAGGTTGAGACCTCTGACTAGACCTTTGCCTACAAGATGGAGGAGAATAGCTCAACCAGTGAGCATGTGCTCAGAATGTCTGGGTACTTCAATCACTTGAATCAAGTGGGAGTTAATCTTCCAGATAAGAGAGTGATTGACAAAAGTTCTCCGGTCGCTATCACCAAGCTACTAGAGTTTCGTGATGAACTATAACATGCAAGGGAAGATAATCCCGGAGCTGTTCGTCATGCTTAAGGCCGTAAAGGTAGAAATCAAGAAGGAGCATCAAGTGTTGATGGTTAACAAGAGCACTGGTTTCAAACAAGGGCAAGAAGGGAAACTTCTTGAATGGCAAGCCAATTGCCACTCCAGTGAAGAAACCCAAGAACCCAAACCCGAGACAAAGTGCTTCTATTAGGGAAACAGTCACTGGTAGAGGAACTGCCTCAAATACTTGGTAGATAAGAAGGCTGTCAACTTCAACAAAAGTATATTTGATATATGTGTGTTATTGATGTGTACCTTACACTACAAAAAATACACTTCCGTGATGATACGTGTTTGTCACAGTAGGTCGCGTTTTTTGTCATGCATGTACATCCATGACGATTTTATGACAGAATCAAGATAGTCATACCTGTGCTGTCATAGAAGTGTTCCATGACATTACCAAAATTATCATCACGGAAGTGTCCACTTCCATGACAATAAATCACGCATCACAGAAGTGCTTTCGTCAAGGGTGACCGACACGTGGCATCCACCGTAATGGAACGCCGCTAAGCTATCGGGTCGGGTTTTGGATCTGATAACCCGTTAACAGCCCCGACCAATGGGGATTTTCCACGTGTAAAATCATCATTGGCTGGAGGAAACACGTGTCGGCTCACCGTTGGGACAGATGTCATTCGCTCATTGGACCGAAGGCGCCTATGATACGGCGACACATGGCACCACCCAACAGAGGTCCATTCCTGTGAAAAGGCCGGTCCGTTTGACTTGGTCAAAAGGTGGCGGGCCGGCCCACGGAAAGCCTGTTAACGGCCTGTTCGCATATAGCCCATTTACAGCTTGCTAACCCAAGGCCCGTTACGCCCTATCCGAATTAGGCCCAGTAGCGTCATCTGGGTCGTCCAATATGATTCAGCCCGTTTTAACTTCCGGCCCATGTGTGGCCCATGACTTCTTTCGGCCCATATGAGGACCTTTGTAACTCTTAGCCCATTAACGGACCGTGGTGAAACTGGCCCGTAATGAACAGTGTATCACTTTGTACCCATTAACGGCCCGTTATTCCATTGGGTTGTTTCCAGCCCAAGTTATCTTTCGGCCTTCTCAGGGCCCATTGATTCTTGGGCTCATTTGTAGCATTCGGTTACATATGGCCCGTTACTGTCATTTTCTGCTTATGGGCCAAATTCAGCGTGTCGTTACAGTCGGCCCGTTTGCGGACCGTTAATACGTTGGGCCGTTTTCATGTCAAAAAAACCCGTTGGGCTGTTTTCATAGAGTTATCAAATACGGCCTATTAACGGCCCGTTATGGTCCACGAATAGTACGGCCCATGATTGGCGAAATGATGATACGCCCCGTAGAAGGCCCATGGATCCTACGGCCCGTATGAGGCCCATGGATAGTACGGCCCGTACAAGGCCCATGGATCGTACGGCCCGTAGAAGGCCCATGGACCCTACGGCCCGTAGAAGGCCCATGGACCCTAAGGCCCGTATAGAAGGCGGATGGATCCTACGGCCAGACGAAGGCCCATGGATCATACGACCTGCAGGAGGCCCATGGTTACAACAGTCCGTGTGTTGCCATGATTATTTTGGGATAGTTACCAAAAATAGGCTATTGTGGCCACTAGAAAAAAACAGAAAAAGAACTACAGTGACTACAAGCAAACAACTAAACAAGACAATAAGGAAATAAATAAGCAAGCAATCAACGCTAGCCTATTACCGCTATTACACATATTACATCCACTGGGCCTCAAAGTTCGCCACCAGTGCAAATATAGGGAACAAAGCAGCACATTACAAGCACTGGCCGTCAAAATTGGCCACCAGTGCAAATAAACGCGGCAGCAAAACAAGAGCATAACTGAAACAACTTCAGAAGAGCTCAAGAAACGTTATCCTGGGTATCCACCATGCTGGCAATATGCTTAGCAAGCTGATTACCTTTGTCTTGTTTGGCGCTAAAATCCTCCAGCGCTTGCTGTTGCACCAGAAAGAATGCATCTGAATGGTCCAGGGACATCCGTAGTCCTTCCGCTTCTTGTCGCAGCACATATGATCGATGTCTTTTAGCTTGTAGTTGCGACTCAAGAAACCGAACTGATTCAGACAGTGAGTTTGAATAGCTTGTGCAAGCGTTAGTGGCCAGTAACTCGAACACTAAACCAAGACAGGACTTTGGGGTTGTCTCGCTGTCTTCAAGATAGTCTTCCTTAGCTGTTTTATCAGCTTTGTTGGAGACCAACAAGGATGTGTCACTATCCTGAACCTTATCTGCATTACTTCCTTTACCATTGCTTAATAAGGTACTCTTCCCCAATATTCTGTCATCATTCTAAAAGAAGAAACAAGCAGACACATAACAAGTTTAGCATGTACTAGTATATGAAACTCATTTCGGTGAACCCGTTCATTAGTAAGGTGGACAGGATTAAACTACCAAGTCTTCTATTGCCAAATACTAGTACATAATAAAAGCATCAAACAAACATATATCTATGTCCTATGGTCACTGCATTGTCTTGCCAAATCAAAATAGAGACACGGTTCAAATCATATCATTTCAAGACAAAGCAGCAGTGAAAGAATACAAAGCGTGGGAAACTACATGACACAACAAGATTTCAGATGGGTACCACGGGTCTACATGTACAACAACACTATTGGCTCTGTTGTGATGCTAGTAATGTGCATGATATGAAAGTCAACTGTATACACAATTGAAATTGAAATCATCAGAGCTATTGATAAGAGCAAACCTGTTAAAGAAACATGCGTGAACATACCTGCTGTGCCATTGGAGTTTTGATTGGATCCTTCAATTTAAAAATAAGTTTGTATGAGTAAATACAGTGATACAAGAGCAAAGCAATCATAGTTAAAAAGGCGCGCCTAAGCGAGCGCTTAAGCGCGCCTAGGCTCTAGGCGTTGGCAAAACGCATTGCGCATAACTATGCATAATCTGTGCATAACTGCACATAAGCATGCGCTTTGGTCAGTAAAGCGCAAGGCAGTGGCAAAACGCAAAATTAACGCCTAGCGCTTTTTTGAACTATGATAGCAATGGAATCTTAAATTAGAACAATTGTTCTTCAGGTTTAGGCACTTGTTCTACATGAACAGAGTACAATAATACGCAAGAATATAATACTTACAAATAGAAAATGAGCTCATAGACCTTACCACATTCTTGGTTCGGGACCAGTACAGAACAAGGCGTTCCCAGTCATCGTCCAGTAAATGTCTCAGGAGAACGTAAGGGGATTTGATGAGTTTCTTTGCCGGTGAAGTACGTTTTCTTCAGGTAATTCCGATACTGCCATCAAGCATTCTTGAAGATAGCAGAGGTATTAGCACAGGTTACCTCATCCTGAGTTTCCAAATAGGTCCTTCTCTATAGAGAAAGATGGGAAATTTTGCTGCATTATAACCATCATGGAGGTAGGATGTATGGGACGAAGCAAAGTAATTGCCATGCATAACATTACTTACACATAACTCCTGGACAAACACCTGCAACTGGCATTTTCCTTCATCTTCAGTATAATATTTCCAAGATGGGAAGATACGCACATACAATTTAACAACATCAAATGCGATAGATGCTAAACTACGACTAGCTGGTTGTGCTTCCTCCACAGGAATAGGCGTACTAACTGGTGGAGTTGGGGTTCGCCGTGATAGTACTGGCCCTTTGGGCACTGGAGCTGCCTTACTAACTGCTCTTGTTTGGGAGCTCTGTGGTGGAGATGGTGCTGTGTCAACAGGAACTGGGTTACTATCGGCTGGTGTTGGGGTTAGATTGGGCGAAGTTGGTTCTCTGTCCATCGCAGTAGGGGTACAATCTGCGAGAGTTTGGGTTATGTGTGGTAGGGCTGGTTCTTGTGCATGTACAATTGGGGTGCTATCTCCACCAAGAGGTAGGACTGTTTTATTTGAAGACCATGTTTTTAGTCCTCTAGATACTGGCATCACCCGCTCCAATTCAAATGGCTGATAAACAGGAAACATAGTTGAATGTATAGACATTGTATGAGAGACAGATGCAATAGATAGTGTGGAAAAAATAGGGCATGAAATAGTTGACATGTATATTGTTTAACTAAAACGGATAGCATGACATAATTTCACATATATGATGTCTATCTAAACTGGATAGCAGAGCATAACATAATTCAAAGATATGATGAATAACTAAACAGGATCGCATGACATAATTCACCTACATGTTATCTAAGTAATCAGGATCACATCATTTAATTCACATATGTGATTTATATGCTAAACAGAGGGCATTCGATATGATGTCTGAACTAAGAACATGGTGTTGAATATTGTGTATATGATGTCTAAACTATGCAATGCAAGACACCGTATGCATGATATGAGTAGTATAACCGTGCCAAGTTAGAGCATACACCTCAGTGGGGGAATAGGACTGGTCATCTATCTCTGAATCCATCTCTGAGGAGCTATCGGGACCCAACAAGGGATCTGCTTCGATAGGTAGCACTGTCTGCTCTGAAGGCCTTGTTTTCACTCCAGATTTTTCCATCTCCCACCCAAATGGCTGATTCACAGGAAAAGTAGTTTAATGTACAAACATTGTCGACAAATGGAAATGTAATGAAGAAAAGGATGGACAAGATATCATTCAAATATATGATGCATGGTTAAACAGGATGGCATTGCACATTTCACACATATTATGGTTGGCTAAAAGACATGAGACTGCATAATTCCCATATATGATATAGAAACTAAATAGGTGGCATTACAGAACATGTCTAAACTAAGCAGATGACATATATGATGTCAAAAGTAGGCACTGTAAGGCAACATATGCATGATATGACTAATATCATCATGCCAAGGTAGAGCAAACACCTTGGGGGTAAATAGGAGTGGTCAGCGGCGTCTGAATCCGCCTCAGAACAGATATCTTCCTCTGGATTACAATCTGGAGAGGTGTGGGGAGGGTTTTCCATTGAACCCACCATGGAGCGATGTCTGCATGACATTGTATTGCCGCGCAAAACTCTTCTCCTTTTCTCTACATGTTCAGCATGACTATGTACAATATCTGACATGCATACGAAAAAAATATGGTGAGATTATGTAAGGAGAGCATGCAGAAATTTAGAGTGATGGTAACAACCAGTGGATCGACGTTTTTCCGTTGAACCAAAATAGCCCTAATGGATCGACGTGAATGTACAGTAATAAGTGATGCAACAAGTGTACAACCTCTTTGCCATAGCCGTGTCGACCTCAGCATCATTGGCTTGGTCGCTGAAGCGGTTGAGGCAGAGGTGGTTGTCGGAGGTGTGGAGGAAGATCTGAGGAATCTATAGACGGCGTCAAGGGCACTGCTCTGTTGTGATGGATCGTTCTGTCGTTGGAGCAGCTCCGGTGAGCCGTAAGACGTCAAGGCTGAAGCAGCACAAGACAGACATCGTCAATCTCAAGTGGGATTCTAATAGCATCTCCAATAGATGATGTAAAATGGATGTAAAATTAACATCACCAAAAACCACCTGACTACAACAGATGAGGTAAAAACTGTTGACTCTTAACTTAACTGTCGAAACTGAAATTTACTGTGGAATCTAAATGCTACTATCGAAACTGAACGCAATGGTAGCAGAGAGGCACTTGACATGTAGTTTAGGGAGGGCCTGCAGTTCATCTTCAACCTGCACCCCCCTAAGCTGCCAGCCACCACCGGCCGAACCTCCAGCCCCAGCGCCACCTCGCCGCCCCGAAACAACTCGCCACCGCCGCCCCGGCCAGCCCTCTAGGCCCCCCGCCCCCCACCCTGAACCCTAAGATAGATAGTGGGGTACCTCTCCGGCGAGCCCCCGTCCCCGCTGCGGGTGGTTCTTCCTTAACTCCGGCGAGCCCCCCCCAACCCCTGAAAATCGACTGACCCAAAAGTCGATTCAGTCGACTGAAGTGTGGCTTAATCGGAGCAGAGCAGTAGCACGAGCGAGGGGGGAGCAGCAGCAGCATCAGCTGGGCGAGCGAGCGATCGAGCGAGAGCCGGAGCAACAGCAGCAGCGCAAGCGAGCGAGCGAGAGCCGGAGCAGCAGCAGCAGATCCGACTGGTATGGATGTCGCTGCCGAAGGGGCCTCGCACTGGGGGAGAGCCGCCATGGAGATGTCGCCCGCGGTGCCGGCTTCAAGGTAGCCGCTCCATGAGGGTGCGGGATGGAGCACCGTCGGCGCCGGGAGGTCAAGTTAAGGAGAAGGTGCGATGCGATGAGTGTATAACCTCTTTGGTGGCGTCGAGTAGGCCTCGGCTTCGTCCGAGGAGTCGGTGAGGATGATGTGGTTCAGGTGGAGCAGGTTAAGGCAGCGTTGTGGGGATGGAGCAGCCGCGATAGACGAGGCGATCATCGAAGCAGCTCCTTGGAGGTGGAGGACGGGGCGGCTGAACCGGCGGGATGGCGAGATGGACGACGGATCCTCACCCGGGGAGGTGGACGAGGGACGTCGAGTTGTTGCGGTGGACGACATCGTTGGGGAAGAGGCTCCGGCTGGGCAACGGTGATGTGGCGGATGGAGGAGGGTGGGATTTCGCAGCTGGAGCGGAGAGGTTATGGCGGCCTGGGATTTCGAATGGCGAAAAGGGGGCGATGGGAGGGGTGAAGCATGACTTAGGGACGCGCTTGTCCAAAATGTAGGGTGTGTTACAAAAGTACCCCCCACCGATTTGAACTAGCGGCCCTTTCGGCTCAAGGTTAGAAGGGGGATTTTGCGTGTCGGGATTTGGCAGCTGGAGGGAGTTTTCGCGCGCGTTGTAATTTCGGGATAGCAAGGCGCGGGTTGTGAAGGCGCCAGTTTCGGGAGCCCGATATCTGAATTTTCGGGATATAACAAGATGCGGGTTGAATTTTAGGCACAATCCTAACGTGTAGTAATATTGTACTTGTACGTACCAAATCAATTCGCACTTCCCTCAACCAAAAAGAAAACGAAAAAATAAAACTATTCACACCACACAAAGAGAGAGTCTTGCCCCGTTTTTCTATACAAATGCTATTCAAAGCTACTCCCTCCTTCCATCTATATAGGGCCTAATGCGTTTTTCGATGCTAACTTTGACCAAATATTAGAGCAATGATATATGACATGCAACTTACACAAAGCACACCGTTAAATTCGTCTGTGAAAGGTTCTTTCAATGATATAATTTTCACATTGTGCATGTCATGTACTCTTAATCTTGTCAATAGTCAAAGGCGGTCTTAAAAATCTCATTACGCCCTATATAGATGGAAGGAGGGAGTATGAATCCATGTTATGTCCGATTAAATTTTTTCGCTTGCTGTATAATGCATGTAACCTACTCATACCAACATTTTAGTGCATTCCAAATGTCTATACTACCGCTGCAATTCGAACTAAATTTGAATTCGTTTCTCTATTTCAATAAGAATCTATAATCATGATTGTTGCCAACTTCAACCATCATAGTTTCCTTGCTATCCGCCAGATATAAATCGGACGGCCTATAATGCAGGATGGCAGGCACACCATCATCAACAACTCCATTTTTTATAAGAGTAGAGATAATATATATTAAATGTAGTATAACATGTTCATAACCACACCATGTGTATCACCGTTATATATATTCACACATGCGTCGGTTCGAAACACTATGATAAATTCTTCAAATATCCGAATTTGCTTTTTATAATGAAGTATATATGATCTCTATTCGTCTTTTACACCCACACAACCCTCTTATCTTTGTAGCTAGCGCTAACTTTCTCTTGTGCATGCACACGCCCGCATCCCTCTCACCCCCCTCAGCATTCTCTAGCTCCATCGTGAAAATTCGTCTTTTCACTTTAGGACGTTCACCCACGGTGTTTTTAGGCCCCGCAACTCCTTCTTTACGGCAGACATCGATCGATATGCCTCTCTAGCCAGGTGTGCCTTGTTGGGGAATGTAGTAATTTCAAAAAAATTCCTACGCACACGCAGGATCATGGTGATGCATAGCAACGAGAGGGGAGAGTGTTGTCTACGTACCCTCGTAGACCGTTCGCGGAAGCGTTATATCAACGCGGTTGATGTAGTCGTACATCTTCACATCCGACCGATCCAAGTACCGAAAGCACGGCACCTCCGAGTTCTGCACACGTTCGGCTCGGTGACGTCCTCGCCTTCTCGATCCAGCAAGAGGGGCAAAGTAGTAGATGAGTTCCGGCAGCACGACATCATGGTGACGGTGTTGGTGAAGAACAATCTCCGCAGGGCTTCGCCTAAGCACTACGAAAACTATGACGGGGGATAAACTAGAGGGGACGGGGTTGCCGGCACACGGCTTGGTGTTTCTTGATGTCTATTTGGTGCTAGCCCTACCCCTCTATTTATATGTTGAGCCCTGGGGTCGAAACTTGGAGTAAAAGCCTCCTCAAAGTCGGTTTCACCCGAAAGGCAAGAGTCCTTCTCGGACTCCAGGGCTAGACGCCAGGGTTCCCGGCGTCTACCCCCTAGACGCCAGGGTTCCTGGCGTCTAGCCTCTGGTCTCCGCAAAACTTCCTTTTGCACTTTCCAAAAGCCTCGTGGGCTTTCCCCTTTGGCCCAGATAAAGTGTTCTCGTGCCCAAACATTTCGGGAAACATCCAGAACCCCTTCCGGTGAATTCCGGAACCCTTCCGGAGATCAAACACTACTATCCACATATCAATCTTTACTTCCGGACCATTCCGGAGTTCCTCTTCATATCTGTGATCTCATCCAAAACCCTGAACAACATTCGGTCACCAACATACATAACTCATAGTACTATATCGTCAACGAACGTTAAGCGTGCGGACCCTACAGGTTCGAGAACTATGTAGACATGACCGAGACACCTCTCTTGTCAATAACCAATAGCGGGACCTGGATGCCCATATTGGCTCCTACATATTCTATGAAGATCTTTATCGGTCAGACCGCATAACAACATACGTTGTTCCCTTTGTCATCGGTATGTTACTTGCCCGAGATTCGATCGTTGGTATCTCAATACCTAGTTCAATCTCGTTACCGGCAAGTCCCTTTACTCGTTTCGTAATACATCATCCCGCAACTAACTCATTAGTTGCAATGCTTGCAAGGCTTATAGTGATGTGCATTACCGAGTGGGCCCAGAGATACCTCTCCGACAATCGGAGTGACAAATCCTAATCTCGAAATACGCCAACCCAACAAGTACCTTCGGAGACACCTGTAGAGAACCTTTATAATCACCCAGTTACGTTGTGACGTTTGGTAGCACACAAAGTGTTCCTCCGGTAAACGGGAGTTGCATAATCTCATAGTCATAGGAACATGTATAAGTCATGAAGAAAGCAATAGCAATAAACTAAACGATCAAGTGCTATGCTAACGGAATGGGTCAAGTCAATCACATCATTCTCCTAATGATGTGATCTCGTTAATCAAATGACAACTCATGTCTATGGTTAGGAAACATAACCATCTTTGATCAATGAGCTAGTCAAGTAGAGGCATACTAGTGACACTCTGTTTGTCTATGTATTCACACATGTATTATGTTTTCGGTTAATACAATTCTAGCATGAATAATAAACATTTATCATGATATAAGGAAATAAATAATAAATTTATTATTGCCACTAGGGCATATTTCCTTCATGCCTAGCACAAACACAAGCTTCCCCTCTTCTCTTGTCACCGTCCATGCCTCACTCCCACCACTCTTTTCATCGTTCTCGTACTCGCACACTCCTCCCCCCTCGATATAGTATGCCTCTCGTACCACCTCCTACATGCATCCCTCTCTCTCTCTCTATCCTTCTCCTCGTGCCTCATTTGCTTCTAACACACACATGCATGTATACCGATCGATCTCCCAACATATACCTAGATCGACTTTAACTACCCCCTCCCCATCGATCGACGTACCTCACAAGTTATGTCTCTCCTTTCTCTAACAAAGGGCAATTGATCTTCCTATGTAGTTACGTCTACTTACCATAGCCACATCGTCCCCCCTCATCATTCGTGCATGCCTCCTGACCCGTCCCTCACACACACGTGCACAGACAACAAGCAGCCATCTCCTCTCTTATTGATATTGCGGGCGTGCCCTCCGTTTGTCTAGCAAGCCTATCCCACCATTTGTTAGAAGCAACTCCACTACCACCCCCTCCAACACTCTAGCTCTGTCTCTCACCCAACCTTATTCCTCTCCTGCACATATGCATGGATGTCGATCGATCTCCCTTAATACATGAGGCAGATCGATCTCCTTAATACATGAGGTAGGCCTCTCTCCTCCTCCACACATATACCAGCCATTGTACCTCTATAGTTAATTGGGCCTCCCTCTTCCCCCACCACACACTGATAGTCGAGCGCTGCAGGTAGGTATCCATGCCACAGAGGCAAACTGCACATGTCCCATCTCACGTTCCAGTAGGCCAGCCACTCTATATCTTTGACGTGGGCACACACAAATTCGATGGCACTCTTTATCGATCACGCGCGCACACACACACATCATCCCTCTCTTCAATTCTATGGACACCTCAAGCCGATGATACCTCCACCCTCTTCTCGTGGATTGCCCCCTCTATATATATGTTATATCTAGGACTCTATTTCACACACATTGCATATGTTAAATTTTTTGATTGACCCCCCCCCCCCAAAAAAAAGACTCTCAAGAACCCACACACTATATCTCTCTAGTTTGTATCTCTCTCCCACAACCCCACGTAGGTGGTGTACGTATACAAGAAGAGAATAGGTGCACCGTGCACATACTCATGCTTCGTGCCCAGCCACACCTACACGGGTACAAGGTGGAGCTCATTTCTTTACGAAATGGCAGCCCACGTGCTAATTTGAACGCCTGTAGCGGTTGTTTACCTAGGGAGATCGTGTACCACGCGTGCACGAAACGAAGTTCGACTTGATGCGTTGTCGCGTTATTTTTAAATAAAGTTATAGCGCTCAATGGCACGTACACAGAATATAAAACGATTTTCATGGAGAAAAAGGTAGTCCGCTCACTATATACAATGGAGCCTGCCTGCCTGGTTTGTCGCTCTTCAGAGTATCTCACACAAGGCTGCGGTGGCCTCTCTCTCTCACCGTTGGTCACTGATCCGGCCGCATCCCGTCCGCCGGGGGAAAGTGAGTGCGGTGGCCTCTCTCTCTCACTATTGGTCACTGATCCGGCCGCATCCCGTCCGCCGAGGGAAAGGGAGGAAGTGCATCGTTTCTCCGTCCGACGGTGCCGAGGCAGCACGTCCCGATCTGCGGTACACGCCATTCTCTCTGACCAAGTTCCGGCGTGGCTGGGCCTACGCCACCTACTCGCAGATTCCACCCGCCGCCGCTCACCTAGTTACATCCCTATGACCTCCAGGTATCCCCTCCGGCCTTGCTCCACTGCCCGTCTTCCCACGTCGCTGCATGTGGATCTTCCATAGTTCTTTGCCCAAAATGTAGCCCGTCCGGCGTACTTTCCATATTGCATTCTCGTCCTCACAGCATTTTAGACAAACACAACCGTGTTGTTATCTTCCCTTAGGACAAGGAATATGCTTGTTTTTTGTCGTCGCATGTGTCATCAACTGTTATTGGCCAGTAATTGTTTCCTTTCTACCTCTTTTTTGCAAACAGGGCTATCCATTTCACCTCGTTGCTATTGTGACCTTTTGGTGAACTGCACAAATCACTTTTTTCTTAAGAGTGTTTTGTGCCGTTGCACTAAAATGTCACACGGGCAACGTCTCTACATTTCATTGCGACTGCACAAAGGGAGATTGGTTTTGCTCTATCCTCCTCATCCAACCCCGAGCCTAATCTTCTCCAACTAGTTAGTCTTAAGAGAGACTACAAAGGTGACCGGCTTCTATTTGTGTGTTTATTGTTTCATCAGCAGTCCTCTATTATCGTAATCACACTTAATATCTTTGGAACAGGGACGCTCAGCTCTATTTTAGTGGAACTGCACAAAATGATCGAAATGTTGCATGCTCCAGACAGCTACTTTTTTCCCCAACATGCCTTGTTGATTTAGACAGAGCTGGGCGGATGTTGCTGCCAATGAAAGCATGGATCAATTTTAATTTAACACCTTCTCATAACTCTGTCTTCAGTTGTGATGTAATTATTAGCTCTGGTCTGCTAATAATTGACATGCATTAGCAAGGAAGTTAGTTTTTTATTGTTTCCGAAAGAGCATTGATGGCAAGACACGTGAAACAAAAGCTGAAAGCTCACACCATTGTATAATTTCATGTCGCTAGAAAATTATTTGTATAGTACGTCAATTATGTAAACAAATGATGGAAGCTTGATAGCATTGCCAGAAGCCTCTTCATCATCCGGGTCCATGTGCCATGCACAAAATTATACTCCTTTGTTCCTAAATATTTGTCTTTTTACAAATTTCAAACGGCATATTTTAGAGTGTAGATTCACTCATTTTTGCTTCGTATGTGTACTCCCTCCATTCCTAAATATTATATTCGTCTTTCTAGAGATTTCAACAAGTGACTACATACGGAGCAAAATGAGTGAATCTACACTCTAAAATATGTCTATATACATCCGTATGTGCCAGTCCATTTGAAATCTCTAAAAAGACAAATATTTGAGTAGTCACTCGTTGAAATATCTAGAAAGACAAATACTCCAGAGTATATTTAAGAACCGAGGGGGTAGTGCACAACCGCATGGGAGACTCAGCTCGGTCGTTGTGCGCATTAATAGTGCGCAATGAGCAGTCAAATCATAAGCCCCACCTTTCCCAATGTAAGTTTCTCTGAAGAAGCAACCATCAATACGCTCTTCTTTGAATCCGCTCATACTACTCCATCTGTCACTGTTTATACAGCGCGCTTCAGAAAAAAGAAAAAAAAATCTGGGGGACCAAGGCGACTAGCGTTCGGCTTGAAAAATAGCATTGGTAGTTATAGCACGGCGTCTATTACTAGAAGGAATAATGCGTACACACATGCATGAAGTGCTTCCACCCTGGGTACACACATGCATGCACTTACTCCACTCCGTAGTAGTACAGTACATGGAGAGAAAATTGTGGACTTGATTGCGGTTACCATGCCCTAATTAATTGAGCATTAAACCAAACGCGTCTAAAGTCTCTCTGGTGGTGGAAATGCATTGAGAGAAATGCATCATAATGAAGCGCGCCCTGTAAACTGTGACGGAGGGAGGAGTAGTATGAAGGTGCAAAACCAAGTACGCGTATGGCCAGTCGGTCAACGCACCTCCTCTTGGCATATCACTGACATGCGGGACAGGAGTGTGAGCAAACTGATCTCAATTAACGGCAAAGAGCCAACCCGCCGTTGTAGGATCGAAAGTATGTCTAGAGGGGGGTGATTAGACTACTTGACCAAATAAAAACTTAACCTTTTCCCAATTTTAGTTCTTGGCAGATTTTAGCTATTGTAGGACAAGTCAAGCAATCATCACACAATTCAAGCAAGCATGCAAAGAGTATATTGGCAGCGGAAAGTAAAGCATGCAACTTGCAAGAATGTAAAGGGAAGGGTTTGGAGAATTCAAACGCAATTGGAGACACGGATGTTTTTCCCGTGGTTCGGATAGGTGGTGCTATCCTACATCCACGTTGATGGAGACTTCAACCCACGAAGGGTAACGGTTGCGCGAGTCCACGAAGGGCTCCACCCACGAAGGGTAATGGTTGCACGAGTCCACGAAGGGCTCCACCCACGAAGGATCCACGAAGAAGCAACCACCCATGAAGGGTCCACGAAGAAGCAACCTTGTCTATCCCACCATGGCCATCGCCCACGAAGGACTTGCCTCACTAGCGGTAGATCTTCACGAAGTAGGCGATCTCCTTGCCCTTACAAAGTCCTTGGTTCAACTCCACAATCTTGTCAGAGGCTCCCAAGTGACACCTAGCCAATCTAGGAGACACCACTCTCCAAGAAGTAACAAATGGTGTGTAGGTAATGAACTCCTTGCTCTTGTGCTTGAAATGATAGTCTCCCCAACACTCAACTCTCTCTCATAGGATTTGGATTTTGTGGAAAGAATATTTGAGTGGAAAGCAACTTGGGGAAGGCTAGAGATCAAGATTCATATGGTAGGAATGAAATATCTTGGTCTCAACACATGAGTAGGTGGTTCTCTCTCAGAACATATGAGTTGGAATTGTGTATGTGTTCTGATGGCTCTCTCCACGAATGAAGAGGAGGTGGAGGGGTATATATAGCCTCCACACAAAATCCAACCGTTACACATAGTTTTCCAATCTCGGTGGGACCGAATCAACAAACTCGGTCGGACCGAAAAGGTAAACCTAGTGACCGTTAGAGATTTTCGGTGGGACTGACATGCAACTCGGTAGGACCGATATGGTTAGGGTTTGGGCATAACGTAATCTCGGTGAGACCGATTACACAAACTCGGTGAGACCGAGTTTGGTAATAAGCTAACCAGAGAGTTGGTCAGGCAAACTCGGTGGGACCAATTTGCTCTTTCGATGAGACCGAAAAGTTACAAAAGGGAAACAAAGAGTTTACATTGCAATCTCGGTGGGACCGATTCGCTCTTTCGGTGAGACCGAAAAGTTACGAAAGGGAAACAGAGAGTTTGCAATCCCGTCTCGGTGAGACCGAGATCCCTATCGGTAGAACCGAATTGCTAGGGTTTGGCAGTGGCTTATGACAAGTGAAACTCGGTGGCGCCGGATAGAAAGAATCGGTAGGACTGAGTTTGGCTTAGGGTTTAGGTCATATGTGGATATGGGAAAGTAGTTGAGGGTTTTGGAGCATATCACTAAGCACATGAAGCAAGAGGCTCATTAAGCAACACCTCATCCCTCCTTGATAGTATTGGCTTTTCCTAAAGACTCAATGTGATCTTGGATCACTAAAATATAAAATGAAGAGTCTTGAGCTTTTGAGCTTGAGCCAATCCTTTGTCCCTAGCATTTTGAGGGTTCCACTTTCACATCCATGCCATGCCAATCATTGAGCTTTCCTGAAATAGTCATCTTGGAATAGCATTAGCTCAATGAGCTATATGTTGTTATGAATTACCAAAACCACCTAGGGATAGTTGCGCTTTCAATTTCCCCCTTTTTGGTAATTGATGACAACATATAGATCAATGCTTCGACAAATGATAATAAGCATGAAATATATCGTCGCTTTGAGAAGTATGTGACAAGTAAGAGCTCCCCCTAAATTTGTGCATATTTAAAATTTGCTTTGGACTACAAATGCACAAAGAGTTAGAGTCATGGGTTACTCTTCCATGTCACATACATCTTGGTGGAGCGCTTAAAATGATAAGAATGAAATACATGCACTCATCACCAAGAATAGTGAATGATCACATAAGATAGATAAGATGATAATATTAAGCAAACATTAAGTGTAGCTTATGATCAAACACATGATCATCAATGTCTCACGAGCAATGACATAGTATCTCACACAAAAGCAAACAAAGTTCGAAAAACCACCAAATAAAACAAGAGAGAATAAAAGCAACACTCTCTCTCGAAGCCTATGATCTATACATTTTTCTCCCCCTTTGGCAACAAGTTACCAAACAGTTCCTAGAAAATGCATAGTGCTAGATCGACGCTCAGGCTTGATCTTCTGGTGGTGGTGGAGTCCGGAGCACTCCAAGGACGAAGCCTTCTGTAGACGTGGTTGGAGTTGAGGCTGAAGTAGATGCTGGAGCTGGTGGAACTGAGGCTGTAGCTGGTGCAGAAGTGGTGGCTCTGGTGTCAGCAACTGGCACTGCAGACGACCTCGGACCTCGTGGCACTCTGGCAAAGGCATCAGTTGTAGTCTTGCCTCTCCTCTCCTGCATGTCATCCTGGAGCTGCTCCACTGCAGTCTGAATCTCTGTCACTTTGACATCCAAGTCATAGAACTTTTGTTCCATGATCCTCTCTAAGCTTGCCTGGTTCTGAGTTAGGGTGGCTAGTCCTTGCTCAATCCGCAGGGTGGATCCAATCAAGTAACCAAGCTGCTCTTGTTTGGTTTTCAGGAAATATTCAGATGCCTCCTCTTGAGTAGGCATCTTGGCAGCTTTCTCCTTCCTCGCCTTCTCCTTCTTGGCTTGTGCTTAGGCAGATGATGGCTCATTCTCAGTCATGACAACTTGGTTGTCCTCAAAGTATGGATGAATAGGCAAGTGTTCCTTGTCCAACAAGTATATGCCTGTGCCCATCTTCGAGTTGATTAACTCCTGAATCTGAGGGGCATAGCCACAGCTCCTCTTCTGATCTGCTGCAGTCCTCTTGATAGTTTCTACTATGAGGCTCATGACCTTGAATTTCTGAGGCACATCAAATACATGAAGCAAATTGATTGCATGGCCTCTGATCATCTTGTGATCTCCAGACTTGGGCAATAGGGTGTGCCTAAGAATCCAGTTGATGGTTGGCAGCCCTGACAGAAGATAGTGTACTGAGCCAAACTTGAAAGTGTCAAGTGCTTCATTTGGAATTTCCTTGTACATGTTTGACATTGAGTTATGATCCATCTTCTTCTTGGCATATACATCCAAGTAATCTTCCTGCTCTTCTGGGGCATTAATCAGTTGAGCCCATTTAGCAACTGTAGATTGGTACCTCGTACCTTCAGACATCCATGTTATCCTACCATCTGGATAGAAATGTGCTGTGGAGTAGAACTGCATGATAAGCTCCTCATTCCACTTTGTGAGCTTCTGCCCAACAAAGTCCTCTACTCCACATGCCTTGAAGCTGTCCTGCACTCCAGGGTAGTGCTCTTCGTTTTCCTTGATGTATTCCCAGTCGACCCATCTCATATCACATACAATTGGCTTCTTGTCCAACAAAACTGTCTCATAGAAGTCCTGCTGTTCATTAGTGTGGAACCTGTAGTCAACAGCAGTCCTTCTCCTTGAAGCATACGGATCTGCTTCTCTCCACTTCCTGAGCCCTGAGTCTCTCCTAAGCTTCATGTCCTCAGCCACAGGATGAGCATCATTGTGGTCTGGGATCTTGGGCTTGAGATTTCTAAGAACATTCTCTTCTTCTTCTGCAGCTTCAGGCACTGGGGCCTTGTTCTTCTCAGTAGCTGGGATGCTTCTTGTGTTCCTCTTTGGCTTTGGCTTTGGAGCTGGCTTGGCCTTGGAAGCAGCTGCCCCTGTTCTTATGGCATCACCCATCAGCTTGGGTGCCTTAGGTGCTGGTGCAGCTACCTCTTCTTCTTCCTCTTCTTCCATGATGGAAGCCTTTCCAAGCACTCTGGCTACGGTCTTCTTGACCCTTTCCTTCCCTTTCTTGCCTTCAGCAGCAACTGGCTCAATGGGAGTGGGCTTCTCAGTTGAAGCTCTGGCCTTTGACATAGGCTGCCTGCCTGCTGGCCTTTTGATTTTCATCCCTAGTTTTATGCCCTGTGCTAGCTCAACTCTCTTGGAAGTTGCTTCCTCTTCTGCCACATAATCCTCATCCTCAGAATCTGAAGTTCTCTTCTTCCTCTGTCTGGTGGCAGCTTTTGGCAAATTGCTTGGGGTACTTCTGCTGCCATCATCTGAAGAGCTGGAGGGACTAGTGCCCTCACTCATGAGCACCTGCTCTTCTGACAAGTTCTGGCTATCACTTTGGTCTGACATGATGCAAACTCTGACTGCTGACCCTGTGAATAGGTTATAGATGAGATAGAGTGGATGAGCATCACAAAATGCAGAGATTTTTGCAAAAGAATAATTCAAAAACTTAGTTTTAGTTTCCCACTAAAATCATCTCGGATCTACCGATTTCTAAACTCGGTGATACCGAAGCAGTTTTGGCACCTAAACTAGTGAACTCGGTCAGACCGAGTCACAGTTCGGTGGCACCGAGACTGCTAGGGTTTCACAGAGTTCCAAAATCGGTCACACCGATAAGTAATTCTCGGTCAAACCGAGTCTCACTTGTGCAATGGCATAAGCCAAATCGGTGGGACCGAGTTTTTGAACTCGGTGGGTCCGAGATGGTTTCGGCGGAAACCTAACCCTAAAATTTTCGAATTAAACCTAATCTACGAGTTCATTGACTGGATAGAAGTTTAACAAACGTGGCAAGAATCATGATGATCACAATGTGCTAAGAATCGGATTGGGGAATAGCACAAAGATCGAGTCCGTACCCTAGTTCGGCGGAGACTCGCTACGGCGGCAACGGCGGGGTTGAATTTCTGTTGAAGGCGACGGAGACCAGCGACTGGAGGCGGCTGGCGGCGAGGAGACGATCCGGAGACCAAGTTGGCAGAGCAGGCTATCGCGCGGGCGAAGTGGTACGGAGAAATTTCCAAATTTTTGTCCGTGACTATATATAGCCCGACCCTGTCGGTGTGACCGAGTGGAACAACTCGGTGGCACCGAGATGCAAAACTGTATACAGTTGTTGCAACTCGGTGTGACCGAATGGTTCAAATCGGTTGCACCGAGATCAAAAACCTAGATCAACTTAATGATCTCGGTAGGACCGAAAGTAGGGTATCGGTCAGACCGAGAATCATAAAGAGGTTTTGGAAGTTTAAGTCTATGACGAATCGGGGACTCCGAGCGCTCCTCACACAGAGTGGTTCGAATCTGACTTGATCAAATTTTGTGATGTAGCATGAATAGAGTTTGAGACGAGAAAATCATAGATAGCTAGAGGAGGTTCTTAGGCATTCTTGTCCATCCACTTAGCAAAAGTAAATAAAACCAAACAATTAAAACAACAAGTGGATGTCCTCGAATGAGTAAAATATGCAACCAGCATGCTCATACAATAAGATGGCAAATGAAATATGTGACAAGGCATGCACAACCAATTCTAGCATCTATCAAGCAATTTGCGATGACAAGGTCATCTATATATGAGTATATTGACTTAGGAGTCAAGTGAGAACACTTGATCATAGGTCATACTCATCGTTTAAGCTCAAGTGGGGTTACCACTTTTACATAAAGCATTGTTGTGTTCACATCTTTAGAGTTGCTTTAGCTCAAGTCTTAGAGTAAAGCTCCCCCTAGATGTGATATCCCCCCTTAGAGGGATGAACTAACCTCGGGTTTTGTCGATGATGACTTCATGTAGATGTTGAAGATGTGGATGCTCAATGTTGATGTAGATCACTTGGAGGTATCCATTTGAGTGAATTGCACTTTCAATACCTACATGGGTTAGTCCCACAAGGAACAAACAAGGATATCCATAGACATAGAGTGATGCACACACAATATGATGTCCATGAAAACTTTTAGGTTACCTTGTCCCTTGTCTTATCAACAAGAGGGTTTGTGACTCCTTGAACTAGTGCAAGATGTGGAAGTTGATTGCACTTGTTCTTGCCAAAATGATAAGAGTGAAGTATGTTGGCGGAGTCACCCTCAAGAACTCTCTAGTTCTTCTTCTTTTGGATCCACACCATCTTGATGGGAATCCTTGGAGTTGTAGTCGTACTTGATGAAGTGGAACTTGAAGTAGTATTGGGAATCCACTTGACTAAGGTCTTAGGAGCTTCTTCAAATGCATCAATTTCCTCTTGAAGCTTGTCCTTGCCTTTTTGCTTGTAGTCTTGTGGTGGAAGATCATCTTGAGCTTGTGTCCCCTTGAAAGAAGTATCATACTTCTCTTGTTGAGGAACAAACTTTGTCTTGGGGTATTGATCTTCTTCCCACTCAACTCCATTTGCATTGAACTTTCGTTCAAAACCAACACCTTGATTCTTCCGGTGCATTCCTTGCTTGCACACAATTTTCTCGAATTGCTTACTCCCGGCAAGGCTTTTGTACACTCCTTTCTCTATAATTCCCTTCAATAAGCTATTTTCTTGCTCAAGTGTAACTTGGCTAAGAGAATCATTAGTGGAATCTAGAGAACTACTAGAAGCAACAATATTGGATCTAGCATGATCATTGTTACTGCTAGAGGAAGAATCTTTCTTGTTCTTGTTACTCGACTTGACTTGAGGCATGTAAGTGGATAAGAGTAAACGCTTGGCAATGTAAGAAGAACTTTTCTTGCGGAGATCATCATTGATTGCTTTTAAGAACTCATGCTCTTGCTCAAGATTGAGCTTTTCAAGGCGTAATTTCTCATGAGCTCTTAAAAGTTCTCGATGATCTTCGAAGATAGTTTCATGAGCTAACTTAAAAGTGTTTAGTTCTTTAGTTAGAGCCTCAATCTTCTCCTTATCATTGTCATTCGTTTTATCTTGATTAGCATGATTAATTGACGTTTCATCATAGTATTCATCACTAGAGTTGTCAACAAGCAAATCATCACCTAACAAGTCATCTTCATCACTATTGAAATCAACATAGTCGGGGTGTGTTACCTTAGGACCTTTGGCCATGAAGCATCTTCCAATTCCTTCATTTGGTGAGTCAAATATGTCGTAGGAGTTGGTTGACACAAGTGCTAGACCGGCAACACCTTCATCTTGAGTATCTTCGGAGTCGGAGTGATAACTTCTCTCGGAGTGGCTGTCGGAGTCGGAGCCGGATACCCATTCACCAACATGAGCTTGATGTCTTCGTTTTGTGTAGCTCCTTGATGATTTTTCCTTCCTTTCCGAATCCTTGCTTCTCCGTGAGTATCTTCGTTCATAACGATCATCTCTACTCCTTCTCTCTCTTGGTGGTAATTCTTTGCTTCTTATTTTTGGAGAATCTTCTCTTCTCTTGTAGGGAGCCGTACACTCATTGGAATAGTGTCCGGGTCTTCCACAACTGTAGCAGTTTCGCTCTCTACTAGAAGATCTTTTGTCATTGTAGGACCTTGACTTGAAGCTTCTATCTTTGCTTCTACTCTTGTAGAACTTGTTGAAGTTCTTCACCATTAAGCTCAATTCTTCATTGAACTTTTGTTTCTCACTTGATGATGTAGGGGCTTCACATGAGGCTTTGTAGGCACCACTTGATTTGTTGTGAAGTTCCTCTTTATCCTTAAGTGACATCTCATGAGCAACAATTCTTCCAATCACCTCCGTTGGCTTGAGATCTTTGTAATTAGGCATCATTTGGATCAATGTGCACACGGTATCATATTTTCCATCCAAGGCTCTTAGAATCTTCTTGATGATGAATCTATCGGTCATCTCTTCACTTCCTAAGCCGGCAATCTCATTTGTGATGAGAGCAAGCCTAGAGTACATTTCAGCGACACCTTCACCATCCTTCATTTTGAACTTGTCAAGTTGACTTTCAAGCACATCCAACTTGGATTCCTTGACAGAGTCGGTACCTTCGTGCATATCAATCAAAGTGTCCCAAATTTCCTTTGCATTCTCAAGACGGATGATTTTGTTGAATTCTTCGGGGCACAATCCGTTGAAGAGAATATCACAAGCTTGAGCATTGTATTGCAACATCTTCAACTCATCCGCGGTAGCTTCACGGTTTGGTTCTTTCCCATCAAAGAAGCCACCTTGCAAACCAACACACACAATAGCCCAAACGGCGGGGTTATGTCCAAGAATATGCATTTCATTTTATGCTTCCAACTAGCAAAATTAGTACCATCAAAGTAAGGACCTCTACGGTGATAATTTCCCTCGCTAGACGCCATACTCTCCTAGGTTGTGAAACAAAGGCTATGACCACCAAAAGCTATGGAGATCAAAGCAAATGGAGACCAAAGCTCTGATACCACTTGTAGGATCGAAAGTATGTCTAGAGGGGGGGTGATTAGACTACTTGACCAAATAAAAACTTAACCTTTTCCCAATTTTAGTTCTTGGCAGATTTTAGCTATTGTAGGACAAGTCAAGCAATCATCACACAATTCAAGCAAGCATGCAAAGAGTATATTGGCAGTGGAAAGTAAAGCATGCAACTTGCAAGAATGTAAAGGGAAGGGTTTGGAGAATTCAAACGCAATTGGAGACACGGATGTTTTTCCCGTGGTTCGGATAGGTGGTGCTATCCTACATCCATGTTGATGGAGACTTCAACCCACGAAGGGTAACGGTTGCGCGAGTCCACGGAGGGCTCCACCCACGAAGGGTAATGGTTGCGCGAGTCCATGGAGGGCTCCACCCACGAAGGGTCCACGAAGAAGCAACCACCCACGAAGGGTCCACGAAGAAGCAACCTTGTCTATCCCACCATGGCCATCGCCCACGAAGGACTTGCCTCACTAGCAGTAGATCTTCATGACGTAGGCGATCTCCTTGCCCTTACAAAGTCCTTGGTTCAACTCCACAATCTTGTCGGAGGCTCCCAAGTGACACCTAGCCAATCTAGGAGACACCACTCTCCAAGAAGTAACAAATGGTGTGTAGGTAATGAACTCCTTGCTCTTGTGCTTCAAATGATAGTCTCCCCAACACTCAACTCTCTCTCATAGGATTTGTATTTTGTGGAAAGAAGATTTGAGTGGAAAGCAACTTGGGGAAGGCTAGAGATCAAGATTCATATGGTAGGAATGGAATATCTTGGTCTCAACACATGAGTAGGTGGTTCTCTCTCAGAACATATGAGTTGGAATTGTGTATGTGTTCTGATGGCTCTCTCCATGAATGAAGAGGAGGTGGAGGGGTATATATAGCCTCCACACAAAATCCAACCGTTACACACAGTTTTCCAATCTCGGTGGGACCGAATCAACAAACTCGGTCGGACCGAAAAGGTAAACCTAGTGACCGTTAGAGATTTTTGGTGGGACTGACATGCAACTCGGTAGGACCGATATGGTTAGGGTTTGGGCATAACGTAATCTCGGTGAGACCGATTACACAAACTCGGTGAGACCGAGTTTGGTAATAAGCTAACCAGAGAGTTGGTCAGGCAAACTCGGTGGGACCAATTTGCTCTTTCGGTGAGACCGAAAAGTTACAAAAGGGAAACAAAGAGTTTACATTGCAATCTCGGTGGGACCGATTCACTCTTTCGGTGAGACCGAAAAGTTACGAAAGGGAAACAGAGAGTTTGCAATCCCATCTCGGTGAGACCGAGATCCCTATCGGTAGAACCGAATTGCTAGGGTTTGGCAGTGGCTTATGACAAGTGAAACTCGGTGGCGCCGGATAGAAAGAATCGGTAGGACCGAGTTTGGCTTAGGGTTTAGGTCATATGTGGATATGGGAAAGTAGTTGAGGGTTTTGGAGCATATCACTAAGCACATGAAGCAAGAGGCTCATTAAGCAACACCTCATCCCTCCTTGATAGCATTGGCTTTTCCTAAAGACTCAATGTGATCTTGGATCACTAAAATATAAAATGAAGAGTCTTGAGCTTTTGAGCTTGAGCCAATCCTTTGTCCTTAGCATTTTGAGGGTTCCACTTTCACATCCATGCCATGCCAATCATTGAGCTTTCCTGAAATAGTCATCTTGGAATAGAATTAGCTCAATGAGCTATATGTTGTTATGAATTACCAAAACCACCTAGGGATAGTTGCACTTTCAGCCGTTCCTTGAGAGAGACGAGGAGTGAGAACACACAGACGGGCTCGCACGGAGGCCAAGATATATTCGAGCGTGGTTGGTTGATCGATATCATTCATTACATGTTGGGCTGCCGTTTTCCGCCCTTCTCCGGAATAAACGTGTACTTTATCAGAGATAAAAAAATAAGAGTACAAATGCTCCACCATGTGGTTCTAGTAGTAGTACTACTTGTACTACTGCGCTTGGCTCTTCGCCTCTTCGTGAAGTTGAACAATGATGGTACTCCGCATGTTGGGTACTACAGTGTATGCCTCTAACAATCTGACACCGAATGGACTGATGCATGTCCATCGAGGGTAGGTTGCATTAGTCAAAAGGCGTAAGCGAGCTTCACCTTGTCCTGCAAGCTTCTCCTCGTTCTGCGAGTTGACGGGACACACCAAAAAGTAGTGCTAGTCCATACTCCCTCCTTTCCGGTTAATATGGCTTAATCTTTTTTGCAGGTAAATGAGAGAGCTTTATTCATATATATAAGCATTCTTAGGATGATCAGCCAAGACACTGGTCACTAGGAAGCGAGGTACCCCGCAAAAAAAGAAGTAGGAAGCGAGGTGTTTCATCAAGCCAGCTCTCAGCCACATTCAAAGTGCATCAAGCACGGTTCGCACAAAGATGCACCGCAAGGTTTGCTAACCTATTTACATGCTGAATAACAAAAAAAGAGGAAATATTACCGAGCACTACTATTTGTAATAGGATATGAGCCAGAATTAAGCGAGAATTGTGGCGAGTGTTCCATGCAATCAACTTCCATTATCACATGCGAGAACCCTCGAAGAGAACCAAATGTGTTGAAGATTGCTTTATCACATTTTAAAATTATAATAAGAGTGCAGACGCTCCTCCATCCGGTTCCTAGTATTAGTATAGTACGTACCTTTATAGACTATAGTAGTAGTACTAGTAAACTTTGCGCTTGGCTGTTCGCCTATTCGGGAAGTTGAACAATAATAGCACTAGTAGTATAGTGTATGCTTCTGGCAATCTGACACCGAATTAACTGTTGCACGTCCACCGCCTGAGCGAGGGAGAGCTTGCATTAGTCAAAATTTCTCCTTGTCCTGTGAGCTTATCCTGTCCTGCAACCTTCTCCTCGTTCGGCAAGTTGACGGGACACAAAAAAGTAATGCTAGTCCATACTAACTCCTCTCCGGTTAATATGGCTTAATTCCAAACGAGATAAATACACTGTCTGTCACTTATTATTTGTAAAAAATACGGTCAGTGGACTTCATAATACGCTCATTGCGCTCAATATATATATTTTCCGGTGTTTATACGGTCACTAGCTCACCCTGACTGAGTATGTGTGTGCATGCACGTGTAGGTTGAGCACTTGAGCGTGACCGTGTGTGTTCCGTCATGTGCTCGGACATGCACGCATTAGGTCATCGCGCACGTTTTTGCATCCATGTGTACGTGTGACTGTTGCATACACGTAGGGGGAGTACATGTAGGGGCCAGTAAGTCGGAAAAAGCAACCATCATTTCACTCTTGAATGACAGGTACGCAATATAAAATGGTTGATATGGAGAGAAAAAGAAAACCACTATATATACACTAGCAGGAGCCTAAGCTACAAGCCTGCTTGCTTAGGTTGCTCTCTTCACAAGCATAGAACGATGGGCCTGATCCCGCAGCTGGGGAAGGGAACAGTGTTCTGCATAGACGCGGTCGACATCGGCGAGGGAGAAAACCCACAGTCGGTGCGTCCCAATCGCGGGTCACCTCTGTATGGGCCGATGCCGCGTACCAACAGCCCTTCTAGCTACAGCCCGACGTCCCGAGTAGTCCATCTTCCTTTTGGAGCCGGCTTGCTCCACTGCCGTAGCTCCATCTCCATGTCGATCTTTCTCTACTTCTACCGGCTTCTACTTGTGATGAGTTTATGTCTCATGAACTAGTGCCAATACTATTATTCTAATCACACTTCTTCAATATCTTTGCCATCAGGGATGCTCAGGTCGATTTTAGTGGAACTACACAAAAGCATCGTATGATCCGAGGGTGCCAGCCGTCTTTCCTTCGACGGGTTCTACCTCTCTAGGAAATTAAATCATGTTTAGGGTTTAGGGTTTAAGTCGTAGTGACCCCATCAGTAGTTTTTCTTTCATACACGCTCTCACAACTTTTTTCTTTAGTTGTGAAGTAAATATTGGCTATGATCTTTGAATCATTGAGATGCATCAGCATGCGTGTTAGTTTTCCTTTGTATTTGATGGAATGTTGTAACGGGGCAACCTTGGAATAGGAATGAAAATGGAGTGGAAAGTTTCCGTTTTTCTGGAGAAAAAATGGAAACGGAGAGAAGCCAACGTTTCGTTTCGTTGGATCGCGCCATCGAGCAAAACCAATGTTTAAATCACGTATGTCGTGTTCGTGTCTCACCCTCCTCCACGGCTCGACCCCACATGGTCCCTCGGCATGCCACTCACCGCAAACCGAGTATACGATAACTTTCCCGCCTGCTTGTCGATGGATCGCGCCATGGAGTACTAGCACTACTGGAAGAGATTGACGAGTTGGGGGAGGACATCTAGCTATAGCACGGGCTCCCAAGAACTTTTTACATGCATGTTGTAGCCGGCTATTGCGACCTTTGAATGCGGAGCAGCCGCGTGCACCCCGAAGCGTCGCGGGCGACGCTCTCTCAGCCGGCGCGCCGCTTCAATGCCGACGCGCCGCTTCAATGCCGGCGCAAGTGAGAGGTCGCATCCGCTCTGGCCGGGCATGAATGCGGCACTGACCGTTTAGGGTGGGAAGCACATGCGGGTGATGAAGAGGGTTCGGGTTGGTCAGGACCGGCCGTGGCAGCGGTTCGGACGTGCGCAAACAAGAGATGTTGTACATTAATATTGCTGCGTATATAATTAACAACGTAAATAATGTCCCAGTTGGACAAATATGATTGGAGATGGAGATGGAAATGGAATTTTATGTAAACTATAGTAGTATGTAAGCAGGTGCAGTGAAGGCACCAAAGCTCAGTCCGTACTACAGTAGTATATATATATAAGCGGGAGCCTCAGCACTTGTTCGCTAGGGTTTGCACTCTCCACACGCTCGCCACACTACATATATGTTACACGCTGGAGGCTCAGCGTTCATTTGCTAGGGTTTGCTATATTCACAGTCTCTCACCCTCTCTTCATCAGATCTAAACAAGACTGCGTTGGCCTCTTGTCTCTCTCTCCCCCCTCACAGCTGGTGAAGGAGGCATCCATATCCCGTCGCACCGGGAAGGGGAGGAGGTGCAACATTCACTCTATCGCCTTCGGTGAGGGAGGCAATCCACTGCCGGCTGCGCTGTTCTCTTTCACCTAGTGCCTGTGCGGGAGGGCCACCGACCCCTTCTTCCCCGCTGCCGTACGTAGTGTGGGAAGATCCGGCCTCCCGCCGCATGCCTTGCCACATCCCGACGACCCTAAGGTATAAGTTTCTTTGAAACCGTCGTTGCTCTAGCTGCATGTGGATCTTTTTCGATCTGTAGTCGAATCTAGGTCTTGGTTCAAAGAGGAAAGAAGGGTGCGGTGGGCTGGAGCAAGAATCTAGGACGTGATTCAATGAGGAAAGGAGGGGCGGAAAGTAGTATAGACTGGCTATCCAGCCGCTTTATAGGTTGAAAAGGGAAAATGGGGGTAACCCAGTACACACATCTTTAGGGAACCGATCTCTTTGTTGAAAAGGGAAAGAAACTGGGGGGTCGGGTAGTTTGTGCAGGACTAGATTTGCTACCCTCACATAGGAAGAAGGTTCAAAAAGAACAAATATGGGACCAGCGCATATATGTTGCTTGGCTACATACTCTGCATCACCCATTTATACGTGTGGACGCACATGGTACTGGCATGTCCCATACAGCTATTTTGCTGTTGTTAATCTAAGAATGCCGCCGGAAAATTGAAGCAATGCCACTGTTAAAAGTAAATTACATTTTTTAACGAATGTTGTCTCAAGAGAATGTCTTTGTTAATATGAATCAATGCAACCGTTTTAGAAATGCTACTGTCCTACTTTGTTTTCCATCCAAGATAAGTTAGATGCTTCTTTCTGTCACCGTTTGTTTCATCCTCCTTTATCGGCAAGTAATTGTTTCCTTTTTTGCCTCTGTTAAAACAGGGGTATTGATTCAACTTGTTGCTATTGCGACATTTTGCTTCGCTACTCGAAACACTTATGTTTTAAGAGTGTTTTGTGCAGTTCTACTTGAATGTCACACCGGTGACTTTGCTTAATTTTGGTGGAACTGCACAAGAGGAGATCGAGATTTTTTTCCAGTCTTCATGGCGAGTTGTTTCAAATCTTCGTCTCAACCACATAATGTGCAGTGTGCTTTGAGATGTTGTGCTACTTGTTTTGGTACTGTTTTAAATAAATGTTGAATTGAAGCTATTGTATTGCTGTCTTTTCCCATTAAGTAGTGAACAAAAATGGGACCAACCTAGACATGATGCTTGTTGCTTTGTTACAACAAATTCAGCATCACCCCCTTTATAAGCCAGTAATTGATGCCACTCTCAGAATTAACTACTGAATCTTATTTCAAAATTGCAACACTTGTTAGGGATTGGCGGGATTACCATTTTTGTGGCCGCATGTTTCATCCTCCTTTATTAGCCAGTAATTGATTCCTTTTTTGCCTCTGTTTAAACAGGGATATCCATTCAACTTGTTGTTATTGCGACATTTTGCTTCGCTATGCGAAACACTTTGCTTGATTTCAGTGCAACAACACAAAACGAGATTGGATTTCCTATTCGTGTTGGCAGATTCATATTTTATCTTGTCCGTCTCATGAAAGGTCAGTACAGGCCTTCATCCACATGATTGTGCAGTGTGCTTTGAGATGTTGTGCTGCTTGTATTGGTACTGTTTTAAATAAATGTTGAATTGAAGCTATTGTATTGCTGTCTTTTCCCATTAAGTAGTGAACAAAAATGGGACCAACCTAGACATGATGCTTGTTGCTTTGTTAGAACAAACTCTGCATCACCCCCTTTATAAGTATATGGAAGAACATACTGTTGTTGCGCCCACTCTCCCCTGGAACAGTTTATGCTTTTCGTTAATCTAATGCCGCTGGTAAAATTAAGCAATGCCACTCTCAGAATTAATTAACTACTGAATCTTAGTTCAAAACTGCAACACTTGTTAGGAATGGTACTATCCTGCTTTGTAGTTCTTTCTACATGTTTAACCAAGGTATTGTTAAGATAATGTCTCTGTTAAAATGAATCAGTTGCATTGTTTTAGGAATGGTACTTTTCTGCTTTGTCGTTCTTGTAATGCCCTTGATGCGGCTATATCTCCCACGTGTCGAAGCACGACTTAGAGGCATAACCGCATTGAAAGCAATGTCGCAAGTGAGGTAATCTTCACACAACCCATGTAATACATAAGGGAAAGGGATACATAGTTGGCTTACAATCGCCACTTCACACAATTACATGAATAAAGCATTACATCAAACAGATACAATCAAGGTCCGACTATGGAACCAAAATAAAAGAAGAACCCCAAATGCGACAAGGTCCCCGATCGACCCCAACTGGGCCCCACTACTGATCAACTAGAACGAAACAACACAATGGGAAAGATCTTCATCGAGCTCCTCCTGAGCTTGGTTGCGTCATCTGCACGGTCTCATCGGCATCTGCAAGCTGGTTTTGGAAGTATCCGTGAGCCACGGGGACTCGGCAATCTCGCACCCTCGCGATCAAGACTATTTAAGCTTATGGGTAAGGTAAAGGTATGAGGTGGAGCTGCAGAAAGTGGCTAGCATATATGGTGGCTAACATACGCAAATGAGAGCGAGAAGAGAAGGCAAAGCACGGTCGATAAAAGTATGATCAAGAAGTGATCCTAAAACAACCTACGTCAAGCATAACTCCAACACCGTGTTCACTTCCCGGACTCCGCCGGAAAGAGACCATCACGGTTACACACGTTGTTGATATATTTTAATTAAGGTCAACTTCAGGTTTTCTACAACCGGACGTTAACAAATTCCCATCTTCCCATAACCGCGGGCACGGCTTTCGAAAGTTCAAATCCCTGCAGGGGTGTCCCAACTTAGCCCATCACAAGCTCTCATGTTCAACGAAGGAATAGACCTCCTCCCAGACGTTCCGATCAGACTCGGTATCCCGGTTCAACAAGACACTTTGACAAGTTAAAACAAGTCCAGCAACACCGCCCGAATGTGCCGACAAATCCCGATAGGAGCTGCACATATCTCTTTCTCAGGGCACACTCAGATTGTCTTAGGTACGGGTAGGCCAGCCCAGAGTTGCCCCTGGTGGCCACCGGCAGCTGACAGGTGGACCAACACTCAGAGGAGCACTGGCCCGGGGGGGTTAAAATAATGATGACCCTCAGGAGCGCGACTCCCAAGGGAAAAGAAAAGGCTAGGTGGCAAATGGTAAAACCAATGTTGGGCATTGCTGGAAGAGTTTTACTCAAGGCGAACTGTCAAGGGGTTCCCATAATAGCCCAACCGCGTAAGGAACGCAAAATCTGGGCACATAACACCGATATGACGGAAACTAGGGCGGCAAGAGTGGAACAAAACACCAGGCATAAGTCCAGCAACACCGTAGCGCTTCTTCAACCTCTGATCTTCTTCTCCAGCCGCCCAAAGCAGCGCCGGTCGTGCCGCCTGCTACTGCCTCCCGTGGCCGGCTGTGCTGCCGCGGAGGCCTCACCGCCCCCTACTATTCCCACCGCTGGCCAGGCCCTACGGCGACGGCAGCCTCACACCGCAACCGAACGAGTGAACCCTCATACTCCTCTCCGCGTGGGCATCCACTACCGCATCTTCACCGACTCCGTGTCGTCCCCTTCCTAGGCCTCGCCGTCGTCCACCACCATGGTGCTCTCGGCGCGGCGTGGTCAATGTGGTCAAGGAACGACTTCCATCGGACGTGGACTGTACATGGAGAGGACGACATCTGGGTCCATGGTGGCAGCAAGAAAGTGCCTCCTTATTACGCAGAAAATAATGATTCCTCCACCAGATAGTAGGGACCCACCAGACGGGCCACCGTATTTCGCGAAAAAAAACATTTACGCCCTGACTGCTGGGACCCACCAGCTACACCTTCACACGCAAGGAAGTACGTTCGGGCAAAAAAAACTATTCACCCCCCTGACTGCTGGGACCCACCAGCTACATCTTCGCACGCAAGGAAGTGCGCCCGGCAAAAAAACCCAAAAAAATTCACCCCCCTGACTGCTGGGACCCACTAGCTACATCTTCGCAGTCAAGGAAGTGTCTGACAGTCGGGACCCACCTGGTCGAAGCATACGTAGCGTTGTCATTCTGCTCGTGAACGTGTACGTACATATATACTGGTCGATGTAGAGGCACGCACGTGTCATAGTAGAGGCGCGTATGTGTCGTAGTAGAGGCGCGCACGTAGCATGTACACGTACGTACAGTGGCCAGGGTGCAAGAAAGAAAATACATATGGGCAGGGTCTCGAAAGCCTACTCGCGCATACGTACGGCGAGGGCTCGTGTACATGGTTGGGTCGGAATGGAGAAACAGCGTCGTCGTCGTGTTCATGGGGAGGCAACAGAATGAGTTGTGTTCATGGGGAGGAAACGGAATGCGTCATGTTCATCGGGAGGCAACGGAACGCGTGGGAGCCAACCGGCTGGGTCAGAACAGAATGCGTGGTCGTGTTCATCGGGAGGGCTTGGACAGGACACGCGATGGAAAAGAGGCCTAGCGTATCGCAAAACGAAGGAAACGGACCTCCTACGTTCGGAACGGGGTCCTGTTGATCAGGAGGGGTGCGGCGTACCGCAAAACGGACGAAACGGACCTCCTACGGTCGAAACGGGGGTCCTGTTGATCGGGAAGGGGTGCGGCGTGCCGCAAAACGGACGATACGGATCTCCTACGGTCGAAACGGGGGTCCTGTTCATCGGGAGGGGTGTGGCGTACCGCAAAACGGGACTCCACGGGATACATTTCATCTCCACCGTCGACCTCCTCCAGCCTCCACGGGCTACCGTCGACCTCCTCCAGCCTCCACGGGCTACCGTCGACCTCCTCCAGCCTCCACGGGCTCCTGTTCATCTAGCCTCCACCGCGCGCTACTCCACCGGCTACTGTTCAACCACCCCTCCACGGGCACCCCTCCACCGTCTAATGTTCATCCAGCCCTCCACACCACGGGGTCCTGTTCAACCACCCTTCCACGGGAACCCCTCCATCATCTACTGTTCATCCAGCCCTCCACACCATGGGGTCCTGTTCGTCCAGAGGCAGCGCCACCGCTCACTGTTCATCCACCCCCCCCGCAATGCTCACTGTTCATCTAATCGATCGGCTTCAGTTAGCAGCAGTAGCGAAGGAATCGCTCGATTGGGTTCAGTTAACAGCCATCGATCGATCGCTCGGGTTCAGTAACGCGTAGCCTGCAGTGCAATCGCTTGGGTTCAGTTAGGGCCCAACGCCTCGCTCGGGTTCAGTTAGAGCCAACGCCTCGCACACAAACACGTGTACGTGTACGAGAGAAACGCGCACCGCTCGGCCCCCGACCTCCCACCATAACCAGGAACACCCCGAAATTTTCCTCGCCCTCGCTTCTACCACGGTTTTTTCCGTCATGGACGGCCCAAAGAATGTCATGCAGCTGCGTCTCCGGCCCGCCCAGGACGAAAAGCCCATTTTCTGTCATGTTTTTTTGTCATAGAAGTAGGAGCCCACCACATCTATGATGATACCGGGTTTTGTCACAATTATCGTCATAGAAGTGTCATATGTATGACAGAAAAAAATTTCGTTCGGCCCAAAATGTCACGGATATGTCTTTTTTTTGTAGTGTTACTAGTACTCCTAGTAGCACCTGGGTATTAGATACCGGTTCAACTGCTAATATTGGTAACTCGAAACAAAAGCTACGGAACTAACGGAGACTAGCTAAGGGCGAGGTGACGATGTGTGTTGGAAGTGTTTCCAAGGTTGATGTGATCACAATCGCACGCTCCCTCTACCTTCGGGATTAGTGTTGAACCTAGATAAACGTTGTTTGCATTGGTGTCTGCGTTGAGCATGAACATGATTAAATCATGTTTATTGCAATACAGTTATTCATTTAAGTCAGAGAATAATGGTTGTTCTGTTTACATGAATAATACCTTCTATGGTCATGCACCCAATGAGAATTGTTTATTGAATCCCAATCGTAGTTATACACATGTTCATAACATTGATGCCAAAAGATGTAGAGTTGATAATGATAGTACCACTTTCATGTGGCACTGCCGCTTAGGTCATATTGGTGTAAAGTGCATGAATGAACCTCCATGCTAATGGACTTTTGAAGTCACTTGATTTTGAATCACTTGACACATGTGAACCATGCCTCTTTGGCAAGATGACTAAAACCCCGTTCTTTGGAAGAATGGAACGGGCAAGTGACTTGTTGGAAATCATACATGCTGGTGTGTGCGGTCCGATGAGTGTTGAAGCACGCGGTGGATACCGTTATTTTCTCACCTTCACCGGTGAATTGAGTAGATATGGGTATATTTACTTAATGAAGCATAAGTCTGAAATGCTTGAAAAGTTCAAGCAATTTCAGAGTTAAGTTGATAATCATCGTAACAAGAAGATCAAGTTCCTTCGATCTGATCAAAGGGAAATTATCTGATTTATGAGTTTGGCAATCACTAAAGACAAGGTGGAATTATTTCACAATTGACGCCGCCCGGAACACCATAGCATGATGGTGTGTCCGAACGTCGTAATTGAACCTTATTGGATATGGTGTATGATGTCTCTTACCAATCTACCGCTATTTTTGGGGGTTATGCACTAAAGACAATTACATTCACTTTAAATAGGGCACCATCTAAGTCCATGGAGACGACACCGTATGGACTATGGTTTGGCAAGAAACCAAAGTTGTTGTTTCTAAAGGTTTGGGGCTACGATGCTTATGTCGATAGGCTTCGGTCGAAAAAGCTTGAACCCAAAGCGGAAAATTGTGTCTTCATAGAATACCCAAACAAGATGATTGGGTATACCTTCTATCTCAGATCTGAGGGCAAAGTGTTTGTCGCTAAGAACAGGTCCTTTCTCGAGAAAGAGTTTCTCTCGAAAGAATTGAGTGGGAGTGAGGGAGTCCTGGATTAGGGGGTGTTCGGGTAGCCGGACTATACCTTCAGCCGGACTCCAGGACTATGAAGATACAAGATTGAAGACTTCGTCCCGTGTCCGGATGGGACTTTCCTTGGCGTGGAAGGCAAGCTTGGCGATGCGGATATTCAAGATCTCCTACCAGTGTAACCAACTTTGTGTAACCCTAACCCTCTCCGGTGTCTATATAAACCGGAGGGTTTTAGTCCGTAGGACAACTTCATCATACAACAATCATACCATAGGCTAGCTTCTAGGGTTTAGCCTCCTTGATCTCGTGGTAGATCTACTCTTGTACTACCCATATCATCAATATTAATCAAGCAGGACGTAGGGTTTTACCTCCATCAAGAGGGCCCGAACCTAGGTAAAACATCGTGTTCCTTGCCTCCTGTTACCATCCGGCCTAGACGCACAGTTCGGGACCCCCTACCCGAGATCCGCCGGTTTTGACACCGACATTGGTGCTTTCATTGAGAGTTCCTCTGTGTCGTCGCTTTTAGGCCTGATGGCTCCTTCGATCATCAACAACGATGCAGTCCAGGGTGAGACTTTTCTCCCCGGACAGATCTTCGTCTTTGGTGGCTTCGCACTGCGGGCCAATTCGCTTGGCCACCTTGAGCAGATCGAAAGCTACGCTCCTGGCCATTAGGTCAGGTTTGGAAGCCTAAACTACACGGCTGACATCCGCGGGGACTTGATCTTCGACGGATTCGAGCCACAGCCAAGCGCGCCGCACTGTCTCGATGGGCATGATATAGCTCTGCCACCGAACAACGCTTTGGAGGCCGCACACGCACCGGTTCCGACCATTGATTCGGAGCCTACTGCGCCAATCAAGGATCAGCGATTGGACGCTGCCTCAGGGGCTGCGATCTCAAAGGCGATCGAGCCGAACTCCAGCCTCGCACTTCGCATGGCCCGTGACTCCGAGGAGCCGGATTCGTCTTCGAACTCCGAGCCCCCCGCGCCCCTGCCGATCGAATCCGATTGGGCGCCGATAATGGAGTTCACCGCCGCGGACATCTTTCAGCACTCGCCCATCGGCGACATCCTGAATTCTCTAAAGTCTCTCTCTTTATCAGGAGAGCCCTGGCCGGACTACGGTCAGCAAGGTTGGGATACGGACGATGAAGAAATTCAAAACCCACCCACCACCCACTTCGTAGCCACTGTTGACGACTTAACCGACATGCTTGACTTCGACTCCGAAGACATCGACGGCATGGACGACGATGCAGGAGACGAACAAGAACCAGCACCTGTAGGGCACTGGAAGGCCACCTCATCATATGACATATATATGGTGGACACTCCAAAGGTTGGAGATGGTGATGGAATAGCGGGGGACGATACCTCTAAGAAACAGCCCAAGCGCCGGCGTCAGCGGCGCCGCTCTAAATCCCGCCAAAGCAAAAATGGTGATTCCGGCACGGGAGATAATACTACTCCGGATAGCGCCGAAGAACACCCCCTCCAGCAAGATTCAGCACAGGAGGACAGAGAAGCCAGCCCTCACTAGAGGGCGGTGGACCAAGAGGTTGAGGACGATAATTATACGCGTCCCTCCGAAGACGAGGCAAGCCTCGACGATGACGAGTTTGTCGTGCCAGAGGATCTCGCCGAACAAGAGCGTTTTAAACGCAGGCTTATGGCCACGGCAAGCAGCCTCAAGAAAAAGCAGCAACAGCTTAGAGCTGATCAGGATTTGCTAGCTGACAGATGGACTGAAGTCCTTGCGGCCGAAGAGTACGAACTCGAACGCCCCTCCAAGAGTTACCCACAGCGCAGGCTGCTACCCCGACTAGAGGAGGAAGCACCTACATCACCAGCGCATGACATGGCCGACCGGCCACCTCGTGGCCGCGACAGAGAGGCCTCTTGGCCCTCCACTCAAGCCATTCCCCCGACGCCGCGCCAAGCATACTAAGGCATGGGAAAATGCGCCCGACCTGCACGACATACTGGAGGACAAGGCAAGGCAAACAAGATCGATCTACGGATCGCGCAGGTGCCCCACGGCACGTGATGGTGATCGTCACTCCGGATGCAATAAATCTGGCCGGGCCGAACTCAACAGACAAAGCTCCTTCGAGCTGTGTCACGATATAGCCCAATACAGAGGCGCCGCACACCCACTATGCTTCACAGATGAAGTAATGGATCATAAAATTCCTGAGGGCCTCAAACCCGTAAACATCGAATCGTACGATGGCACAACAGATCCTGCGGTATGGATCGAGGATTATCTCCTTCATATCCACATGGCCCGCGCTGATGATCTACACGCCATCAAATACCTCCCACTCAAAATTAAGGGACCGTCCCGGCATTGGCTTACCAGCTCGCCAGCAGACTCAATCGGTTCTTGGGAGGACCTGGAAGCCGTATTCCTTGACAACTTCCAGGGCACTTATGTGCGACCACCGGACGCCGATGCCTAAGCCACATAATTCAGCAGCCAGAGGAATCGGCCAGGCAATTCTCGACACGGTTCCTAACAAAGAAAAACCAGATAGTTGACTGTCCGGACGCAGAGGCCTTAGTGGCCTTCAAGCATAATATCCGTGACGAGTGGCTTGCCCGGCACCTGGGACAGGAAAAGCCGAAATCTATGGCAGCCCTCACGACACTCATGACCCGCTTTTGCGCGGGAGAAGACAGCTGGCTAGCTCGTAGCAACAATTTAACCAAGAACCCTGGTAATTCGAATACCAAGGACAAAAGCGACAGGTCGCGTCGGAACAAACAAAAGCGCCACGTTAACAGCGACAGCAACGAGGATACGACAGTTAATGCCGGATTCCGAGGCTACAAATCCGGTCAACGGAAAAAGCCATTCAAAAGAAATACTCAGGGCCCGTCTAGTTTGGACCGAATACTCGACCGCTTGTGCCAGATACATGGCACCCCCGAAAATCCAGCCAATCACACCAACAGGGATTGTTGGGTGTTCAAGCAGGCAGGCAAGTTAAGAGCCGAAAACAAAGACAAAGGGCTGTATAGCGACAACGAGGAGGAGCCCAGGCCGCCGAACGACAGTGGACAGAAGGGATTTCCCCCGCAAGTGCGGACGGTGAACATGATATATGCAACCCACATCCCCAAGAGGGAGCGGAAGCGTGCGTTACGGGACGTATATGCGATAGAGCCAGTCACCCCAAAGTTCAACCCATGGTCCTCCTGCCCGATCACCTTTGATCGAAGGGACCACCCCACTAGCATCCGCCATGGAGGCTTCGCCGCATTGGTTCTAGACCCAATCATTGACGGATTTCATCTCACAAGAGTCCTCATGGACGGCGGCAGTAGCCTGAACCTGCTTTACCAGGATACAGTGCGAAAAATGGGCATAGATCCCTCGAGGATCAAGCCCACCAAAACGACCTTTAAAGGCGTCATACCAGGTGTAGAAGCCAACTGTACAGGCTCAGTCACACTGGAAGTGGTCTTCGGATCTCCGGATAACTTCCGAAGCGAGGATTTAAACTTCGACATAGTCCCGTTCTGTAGTGGCTATCACGCACTGCTCGGGCAAACCGCATTCGCAAAATTCAACGCGGCACCGCACTATGCATACCTCAAGCTCAAGATGCCAGGCCCTAGAGGAGTAATCATGGTCAATGGGAACACCGAACGCTCCCTCTGAACGGAGGAGCACACGGCAGCGCTCGCAGCAGAAGTACAAAGCAGCCTCTCTAGGCAGTTCTCCAGTTCGGCCTTCAAAAAGCCGGATACTGTCAAGAGCGCCCGAAGTACCCTACAACAAGGCCGCCTGGCACGTTCTGAGCTAGCGTAACAATGCGGCCCCAACCCTAGCCCTCGCGATATAGCGAAACCAGTGCTTCGCGTACATAACTACGCTGTTGAAATACCATGGGCACAGGGGAAGGGGCACTATCACGGCACGCCCGAAATACGGCTTAAACCGCACCAGGGGCTGCCGGGTTCCTTTTTTTCTTTTTTTCTCTTACTCTCAGGACTCCATACTTCGGATGACCTGTTCGGCAATTCAACTGCCGCACAAACGATACAAGATCCAGGAAAGCACACAAGCCACGCCGCATTATGGAACTCCCAGGTGGTCTCTATTGCGAGCAGTATACCTGTTTTTTAATACAATTCCGCGGCCTGCCCCTGGCCAGGACATGTTAAATAGTCCAATTTCTTTTGCTTATCGCACTATTTGTATCATTCTGCTTTCATAGCAGCCTTTCTATAAACAATGCATAGCTTTTTATTTTTTGCATCATCCTCTTTTTATATATGTTTATCAATAACATGTTGCATCCGTACACTGTGGTACGGCAAAAATACGCCAGGGGCTTCAGTACCCATCAATATGGCGTGAGAAGTCCGTACACTTTCACAAGTGCGGCACCCCGAACTTATAGCACTATATGCATCGGCTCCGAATCATGATTTGGGTCAATAGTTGGGTTTGCCCGGCTCCTATGTTATGGTGCCTTACGTTCCGCTATATCGGCTAAGGTAGCACTAGGAGAACTACTGCGATTGTGCCCCAGTTGAGCTGGGCTGAGCACCTCAGTAGAGAAAGCTAAAACTGACTGTCATGATGAGGCGAGAGACCGGTCGCTGTTCGAGAGGTTTTTCGAGTCCTTAAAGACTTATGCCGCTTAGAGCGAGGAACCGGCTTTGTCCAGCCAAGGCGTGGATAGCACCCCGAACTCGGTCTTCCGACTACTAGGGACTTCGCCGAAATTTAAAATTATAGAGTTCTATGGCTAAGTGAGAGTGTTCAAGCATTATAGTCTGATTGCCTTGTTCGTTGTGCTGAGCGCCTCCCTCGACGGACCCAATCATGGGAAAAAGAGCGCTCAGGTTTATCCCGAACACCCCAGCACTAGTGGCATGGGGGCAGAAGCCGACAACTGGCCATCTCTCAATTTTTTATAAACGGCCGCACAGAAAGTAATATTTTAAATTCAAGCATTGCTTAGCGCATATGAAGAAGTTTTCAGCGCACAGGATAACACGAGCGAGTTCATTCAAAAATTACATCCTTGGTGCATTCATCCGCCATAAGGCGGGCACCGGCCAGAACATCCTTGTAATAGTTCTCAGGCTTGCAATGCTCCTTCCCCGGCGGCGTCCCGTCCCTCACAAGCTTCTCACCGTCCAGCTTACCCCAGTGCACCTTTGCACGGGCAAGGGCCCTACGGGCACCTTCGATGCAGACGGAGCGCTTGATGACCTCGAGCCTTGGACAAGCCTCCACCAGCCGCCGCACCAGTCCGAAGTAGCTCCCAGGCAGGGCCTCTCTAGGCCACAGCCGAACTATGAAGCCCTTCAGGGCCTGTTCGGCCGCATTGTGGAGCTCGACCAGCTGCTTCAGCTGGTCGCTCAAGGGCACAGGGTGTCCGGCCTCAGCGTACTGAGACCAGAACACCTTCTCCGTCGAGCTGCCTTCCTCGGCTCGGTAGAATGCGGCGGCATCGGATACGCTGCGGGGAAGATCTGCGAATGCCCCTGGAGAGCTCCGGATTCGGGTAAGTAACAAGTAGTTTACTTTTATATGTCTGCTTTGCATAGAGAATGCCTTACCCGCCGCTATCTTTTTCACCGCATCCAATTCCTGGAGGGCCTTCTGGGCTTCGGCCTTGGCAGATTTGGCAGTTTTAAGGGCCGCAGCAAACTCGGACGCTTGCGTCTTCGAGTCGAGCTCCAAACTCTCATGTTTTTTCATGAGAGCCTGAAGCTCTTGCTGCACCTCGCCGACCTGCGCCTCAAATTTCTCCCACTCGGTGCGCTCCGTGGCCGCTCTCTTCTTGTCCTCGGACAGCGCCTGCTTGAGGGTCACCACCTTAGTTGTGGCCCCTACAATAAGCAGTATACTCCTATCATTTTTTGCAATTGCGTCTTCTTATAGGCATTTTTTTCTATAAGGTATCTCTTACCTTCTTTCTCCTCGAGTTGTCGTTTGGCAAGGCCGAGCTCTTGCTCAGTCCGCTCGAGGCCCTGCTTCAGGGCACCCACCTCCGCAGTCAGTGCGGCGGTGGCCAGCAGCGAAGCCTGCATACGTATATTGACTCCTTTTTAGTTAGACTCCTGTGATATTTAATAGATCCTCTATTCGGCTTTTCTTTCCGAACGCCAAACAGAGCATCAGGGGCTATTGTCTATGCGGTAATATTTTTACATATTTCTACTTACCTCGAAGCCCGTTAGAAGGCTAGTACAAGCTTCAGTAAGTCCGCTTTGGGCGGACCGAACCTTCTAGACCATCGTACTCATGATGGCACGGTGCTCCTCGTCGATGGAGGCGCCCTTAAGCACCTCCAGCAGATTGTCCGGCGCCTCCGGTTGGACGGAGGACACCGGCTCAATAGGCTTGCTCCTCTTGGCAGGAGTTCGCCTGCCGCGGTCCGGAACCGTTGATGATTCCGGCGCGGTGTCTGGTTTAAAGCCGGACTTGGAGCCCTGGGGGGTCTTGTCCCCTTTACTCCTGGAGTCCGGGAGGTCGCCTCGCGGCTCCTCCTGGACCACCTCCTCTTGCCCCGGAGCTTGTCGCGACGCCACTTCGGCGTCATCCGCGGCACAGGGGGAGGCAGCGGGCGGAACTGAATTCACGTCCGATGAATCCAGGGAGCCCCTCGACGACTCGTCGAGCCCGTCCTTGGGAGGGCTGCATGATTATATTCAACATTTGGGAAAGCTGCGCAACAAAAGGAATATCATGAGTTACTCTGGTATCCGAACACTTACGATTTTGCCAGACGCTTGGCCCTGTCCGGCCACTCCTCTTCGTCCTCGTCGGCGTCGGGGGCGTAGTCCGGCAGAGGGGTTTTCCTCTTCTTGGACCCTTCGGCCCCCCTACTAGGGCGGCCTTCCTCTTCTTTCCTCCCCCCGCTGGAGGGGGAGATGTCTCTTCCTCCTCTTCCTCGTCTTCACGGGAGGAGTGCGTCTCGGACTCATCGGACGACGAGTCCGACACCACCATATGCCGGGAACTCTTTCGATTCCCCGTGGCCTTCTTCTTCTTGGCCTTCTTCTCTGGCACCACATAAGGTGCCGGAACCAGCAACTTCACTAGGAGAGCAGGGGCTGGGTCTTTGGGCAAGGGAGCCAGACAGTTAATCAGTCCAGACTTCGCCTGCCAATCCTGTCAAAGGTGAGGGAGTTTAGATCCCGCATAGAGTCAAACTATGAAGAAAACTTAACATCATTTAAAAGAGGAAAATATTTTACCTCGCCAGCAGGGCGCTGCGAGCTGAATCCGTGGTATTTGGAGGTGGATGTGGGAGCCTTGGCGCCTTTGGTTAGCCCCTTCCAGACATCTTCGTACATCATGTCAAAGAGCCTGCTCAGAGTTCGGTGCTGCGCCGGGTTGAACTCCCACAAATTGAAGTCCCGTTCTTGACATGGAAGGATCCGGTGGACGAGCATGACCTGGACTACGTTGACAAGCTTGAGCTACTTATTCACCAGGGACTGGATGCATTTTTGCAGTCCGGTCACCTATTCTTCATCGCCCCACGACAAGCCCGTCTCCTTCCAGGACGTGAGCCACGTAGGGGGTCCAGATCAGAATTCATGGGCTACAATCCACTTCGGATCGTGTGGATCGGTGATGTAAAACCACCCTGACTACCACCCCTTCAAGGTCTCCACAAAGGAGCCCTCGAGCCATAGGACGTTGGCCATTTTGCCCGCCATGGCACCTCCGCACTCCGCCTGGTTGCCGTGCACCACCTTTGGCTTGACGTTGAAAGTCTTGAGCCAGAGGCCGAAATGGGGGCGGATGCATAGGAAAGCCTCGCACACGACGATAAACGCCGAGATATTGAGGATGAAGTTCGGGGCCAGATCGTGGAAATCTAGGCCATAGTAGAACATGAGCCCGCGGACAAATGGGTGGAGAGGAAAACCCTGTCCACAGAGGAAGTGGGGAAGAAATACTACCCTCTCATGGGGCCTCGGGGTGGGGAGAAGCTGCCCCTCCTCAGGAAGCCGGTGCACGATGTCTTTGGACAGGTATCCGGCCTTCCTTAGCCTTTTGACATGGCCCTCCGTGACGGAGGAGACCATCCACTTGCCTCCCGCTCCGGACATTGTTGGAGAAGGTTGAGGTGGGAAGTGCGGGCTTGGGCGCTGGAGCTCGGGTGCGCAGAAGATGGATAGGCAAAGGAGGAAGAAAGCGTAGGTACAAAGGTGGATCCTTATCCCCTTATATGAGCGGATGCCACTATGCGTCCCCACCAGCCTAGTAAAACTCGCTTGCCTCCCAAGAGCCGTGATAAATGGCGCGGTTGGGTTACCCACGTCCGTATTGATGAGAATCCCGTAAATAAAGGAGACACGATCTCTGCTTTGACAAGACGTGCCAAGGAAACCGCCTCGCAAAACATGCTGAGGTGGAAAAGTGAAAACGATTCGAATAAAGGCTTGGCCGTAGTGTGATGTCATGCTGCGGAATACGTCAGCAGATTAGATTTGTGTTAATATTATTCTCTCTGTGGCAATACGTGGAAACTTATTTTGCAGAGCCGTACACTACTCTTGGTGTTTACAAACTTTTATGAAGAATTTGGAGGAGGAACCCGCCTTGCAATGCCGAAGACAATCTACGCGCCGGACTCGTCGTCATTGAAGCCTGGTTCAGGGGCTAGTGAGGGAGTCCTGGATTAGGGGGTGTTCGGGTAGCCGGACTTTACCTTCAGCCGGACTCCAGGACTATGAAGATACAAGATTGAAGACTTCGTCCCGTGTCCGGATGGGACTTTCCTTGGCGTGGAAGGCAAGCTTGGCGATGCGGATATTCAAGATCTCCTACCATTGTAACCGACTTTGTGTAACCCTAACCCTCTCTGGTGTCTATATAAACCGGAGGGTTTTAGTCCATAGGACAACTTCATCATACAACAATCATACCATAGGCTAGCTTTTAGGGTTTAGCCTCCTTGATCTCGTGGTAGATCTACTCTTGTACTACCCATATCACCAATATTAATCAAGCAGGACGTAGGGTTTTACCTCCATCAAGAGGGCCCGAACCTGGGTAAAACATCGTGTTCCTTGCCTCCTATTACCATCCGGCCTAGACGCACAGTTCGGGACCCCCTACCCAAGATCCGCCGGTTTTGACACCAACAGGGAGGAAGATAGAACTTGATGAGGTTGTTGAACCTTCACTTCAACCAGTGAGTAGCGCAGCATAGAAAGAAGTTTCTGTGGCAACTACGTCAGTTGAAGAGAAAGCTAATGATGATGATCATGAAGCTTCAGATCAAATTACTATCGAACCTCGTAGGTCGACAAGGGTGTGTACAACTTCTCAGTGGTAACCCTGTCTTAAAGGTCATGTTGTTGGACAACGATGAACCTATGAGCTATGAAGAAGCAATGGTGGGCCTGGATTCCAACAAATGGCTAGAAGCCATGAAATCCGAGATAGGATCCATGTATGAGAACAAAGTATGTATTTTGGTGGACTTGCCCGATGAACGGCAAGCCATCGAGAATAAATGGATCTTTAAGAAGAAGACAGACGCTGATGGTAATGTCACCATTTGTGAAGCTCGACTTGTCTCAAAGAAGTTTCCGACAAGTTCAATGAGTTCACTTGATGAGACTCTCTCAGTCATAGCGATGCTAAAGTTTGTTAGAACTATGTTAGCAGTTGCTACATTTTCATTTACGAAATTAGGCAGATGGATGTCAAAACAAAGTTTCCTTGACGGTTTCCATGAGGAAAGGTTGTATGTGATACAACCAAAAGGTTTTTGTCAATCCTAAGGATGCTAAAAGGTATGCAAACTCCAGCGATCCTTCTATGGACTGGAGCAAGCACCTCGGAGTTGGAACATACGCTTTGATGAGGCGATCAAAGCATTTGGGCTTATACAAAGTTTGCAAGAAACTTGTATTTGCAAGAAAGTGAGTGGGAGCACTACAATATTTCTGATAGGTATATATGGATGACATATTGTTGATCAGAAATGATGTAGAATTTCTAGAAACCATAAAAGGTTGTTTGAATGGAGTTTTTCAAAGGAAGACCTGTGCAAAACTGCATACATGTTGGGTATCAAGATGTATAGAGATAGATCAAGACGCCTGATAAGACTTCCACAGAGCACATACCTTGACATGATCTTGAAGGCGTTTAAGATGGATCAGTCAAAGAAGGAGTTCTTGCCTGAGTTGTGAGGTGTGAAGTTAAGACTTGAAGCTCGACCACGACAAAAGAAAGAGAAAGGACGAAAGTCATCCCCTATGCCTTAGCCATAGGCTCTATACGATATGCCATGCTGTGAACCGCGATGTGCCTTGCCACGTGTCTGGCAAGGGGGTACAAGAGTGATCCAGGAGTGGATCATTGGAAAGCGGTCAATATTGTCCTTAGGAATGAGGAAATGTTTCTCGGTTATGGAGGTGATAAAGAGTTTGGCGTAAAGGGTTATGTCGATGCAAGCTTTAACACCTATCCGGATGACTCTGAGTAGCAAACTGGATACGTATAGTGGAGCAACCATTTGGAATAGCTCCAAGTGGATCATAGTAGCAACATCTACAATATGAAATCGAGATTTGCGAAGAACACACGAATATGAATGTTGCAGACCCATTGACTGACACTTCTCTTGTAAGCATAACATGATCAAACCCTAGAACTCATTGAGTGTTAATCACATGGTGATGTGAACTAGATTATGGACTCTACTAAACTCTTGGGTGTTCATAACATGGCGATGTGAACTAGATTATTGAATCTAGTAAACTCTTCGGGTGTTAGTCACTTGGCGATGTGAACTATGAGTGTTAATCACATAACGATGTAAACTAGATTATTGACTCTAGTGCAAGTGGGAGACTGTTGGAAATATGCCTAGAGGCAATAATAAAATGGTTATTATTATATTTACTTGTTCATTATAATTGTCTATTGTTCATGCTATAATTGTATTAACCGGAAACCGTAATAAATGTGTGAATACATAGATCATAATGTGTCCCTAGTAAGCCTCTAGTAAACTAGCTCGTTGATCAATAGATGGTCATGGTTTCCTGACCATGGACATTGGATGTCATTGATAACGGGATCACATCATTAGGAGAATGATGTGATGGACAAGACCCAATCTTAAGCGTAGCACAAGAACGTGAAGTTCGTTTGCTAAAGCTTTTCTTATGTCAAGTATCATTTCCTTAGACCATGAGATTTTGCAACTCCCGGATACCATAGGAATGCTTTGGGTGTACCAAATGTCACAACGTAACTGGGTGGCTATAAAGGTGCATTACAGGTATCATCGAAAGTGTCTGTTGGGTTGGCACGAATCGAGACTGGGATTTGTCACTCCGTATGACGGAGAGGTATCTCTGGGCCCACTCGGTAATGCATCATCATAATGAGCTCAATGTGACTAAGGAGTTGGTCATGGGATCATGTGTTACGGAATGAGTAAAGAGACTTGCTGGTAATGAGATTAAATGAGGTATGGGGATACCGATGATCAAATCTCAGGCAAGTAACATACCGATAGTCAAAGGGAATTGTATACAGGATTGGTTGAATCCCCAACATTGTGGTTCATCCGATGAGATCATCATGGAACATTTGGGAGCCAATATGGGTATCCAGATCCCGCTCTTCGTTATTGGCTGGAGAGATGTCTTGGTCATGTCTGCATGGTTCCCGAACCCATAGGGTCTACACACTTAAGGTTCGGTGATGCTAGAGTTGTTATGGGAAATAGTATGTGGTTACCGAAGGTTGTTCGGTGTCCCGAATGAGATCCCGGACATGACGAGGAGTTCCGGAATGGTCCGGAGGTGAAGATTGATATATTGGACGAAGGGCATTGGAGTCCGGAATTGTTCTGGGGGTACCGGGTGACGACCAGCGTGTCCGAAAGGGGTTTCGGAGGCCCCAGCAAGCATTGGGGGGCCTTATGGGCCAAGGGGAGGGTGCACATCAACTCAGTAAGGGGCTGAGCACCCCTCCCACCCCATCTCACGTAACTTGGATAGGTGGGGGCGCCTCCCCTAGGGAAGCCAACCCTCCCAGCTTGGGGGGCAAGTTTCCTAGGGGTGGGGGCACCCAAACCCATCTAGGGTTTCCCCTGTGGCCGACACCCCTCCCATAGGGAACCCTAGGGCATCTCCTCCACCCCTTCCCCCTATATATAATGAGGGAGAGAGAGGGCAGCCGCACCCTTCCCCTGGCGAAGCCCCTCCCCCTCTCCTACACCTCCTCCTCCTCCGTAGCGCTTGGCGAAGCCCTGCCGAAGAACCACGAGCTCCATCACCACCACACCGTCGTGCTGTCGGAGTTCTCCCTCAACTTCTCCTATCCCCTTGCTGGATCAAGAAGGAGGAGACATCCCCGGGCTGTACGTGTGTTGAATGCAGAGGCGCCGTTGTTCGGCACTTAGATCGGAATTGACTGCGATCTGAATCGCTATGTGTACAACTCCACCAACCGCGTTCTTGTAACGCTTCCGCTTAGCGATCTTCAAGGGTATGAAGATGCACTCCCTCTCTATCGTTGCTAGTATCTCCTAGATTGATCTTGGTGACATGTAGGAACTTTTTTGAATTATTGCTATGTTCCCCAACAATTAATAGATAAATTCCTCACGTCCGGCAATTTATTTTAGAATTTTTTGGGTTTTAGAAATTTGCGTTAGTTACAGATTACTACAGACTGTTCTGTTTTTGACAGATTCTGTTTTTTCATGTGTTGTTTGCTTATTCTGATGAGACTATGGCTAGTAATGGAGTTTATAAACCATGGAAAAGTTGGAATATAGTAGGTTTAACACCAATATAAATAAATAATGAGTTCATTACAGTACCTTGAAGTGGTGTTTTGTTTTGTTTCGCTAACGGAGCTCACCAGATTTTCTGTTAAGTTTTGTGTTGTGAAGTTTTCAAGTTTTTGGTAAAGATTTGATGGATTATGGAACAAGGAGTGGCAAGAGCCTAAGCTTGGGGATGCCCAAGGCACCCCAAGGTAAATCCAAGGCCACTAAAAAGCCTAAGCTTGGGGATGCCCTGGAAGGCAACCCCTCTTTTGTCTTCGTTCATCGGTAACTTTACTTGGAGCTATATTTTTATTCAGCGCATGATATGTGTTTTGCATGGAGCGTCTTGTATGATTTGAGTCTTTGATTTTTAGTTTACCACAATTATCCTTGCTGTACACACCTTTTGAGAGAGACACGCATGAATAGAAATTTATTATAATACTCTATGTGCTTCAGTTATATCTTTTGAGCTATATAGTTTTTGCTCTAGTGCTTCACTTGTATCTTTCAGAGCACTGTAACATCCCAAATTTTCAATTTGGAATATTATGCATAGGTCATTCATGGATACCATATTTTATTTCATTTCCGTTTTGCGATCCTCGAAATTCTAAGCAACTCAAGGACCCTCGGAGAGAGTTGGGGATTTCACCGTTAGTCATATTTGAATTTTATCAAATATGGAAACAAGGATCACCTTGGTTTTAATTAATTCTTCTCCCCGAGAATATTTCATATCAAAATATACGAGAGGAGATAATATAACTTCTCCAAGATAAATGAAATATTGGGGGGAAATATTAAAATCAATTTATATTTTTATTTGGAGTTTTATTTCTATTTTATTTGAATTAGGAAAAATTTGCGTTTTTCAAAATTGCATTAGAGGCCCAAGTAAATGTTCACCTTGTCCGGCGTATTTCTAGAGGACAGGGAAAATTTATTTTAGGAATTTTGGAGTCCGTTTAGTATTTCTTTTCGTTGTTTTTCTGCGTGTCGGATTATTATAAAAAACGAATCGACCTTACCGGGCCGTGTCGACCTGGGACACTCACCCGGCCGGGCCTTAAAAGCCCGAGGCGCCGAGCCGCCCCAGCCTAGCCCCCGCGCCTCCCGAACCCTAGCCGCCAGCCGTCACGCGCCTCGATCCGCGAGCCACTGCAGCCACCCGCCGCCGCTCGCCGCCGCGAACGCCGCCTCACCGGAGTTGCCCGCCACCGCCACCGTCGTCACGCATCTCGATGTAGCTGTCGGTTTTCATTAGAAAACCGTATGGTTTTTTTAAACCCTCGGTTATTTTATTTAAATCGGTTTTATTTTATACTCCCGGTTTAGTTATTTAGCGAATGCCCATTCGTACGTTCGTTTTAACGAACGGTTTTCACCTGTTAACCGCAGACAGGAACGTTCATTCGTTAGCTTGTTTATCAGTTTTTCTTTTTCTAGGGTTTTTCGCGATTATTTTCAATCGCGATTTCTGACCCGATTTTTGTTTTAGTTTATCTTTTTGCTCGTTTATCAGAATCAGGCGATTCAAGTGCTTGGAACTTCGTCTCGAAACCCTCTTTCTGTTTAACCAACTTGAACAAGATTTTGGTACTGTAAAATTTGACCTTAGTCCAGTTTAGTAATTGGATCTTGTTTCTTTCGCAGTTTGTGTTTCGCTGCTCCGTTTGATTTGATTCTTTTTTGCAAACGGGAGTTCTTCAGTTGAACTTTCTGGTTAGATCTTCTTATTTGATATTAACCCGTGCATCTTTCCTTGGTTGCTTATGTATGCTATTGTATGTTTGCGATAGAACACCCGGAGTGCGAAGCGTGCTACTACGAGTCTATAGGTTTTGTGGATCATCAGCAAGACAAGTAACACATTGATCATACTTCTTTCATACCCAGTTTTTATGCATTAGTTCCAATCCCCAAACGTTGCATGATTAGGATGTGATTAAGTTGTGGGTATTGGGAAATAGATGATGAGGTAGAACCTATTGCCCTGGGAGTTACTTCTACGTTATGCTTATATTGCTATGCTATGCTCGTAGACATGGATTGGGTTTGAGTGTATCCATGACAGATGTGAGATTTTTAATTAATGGTTCAACTTAAGGTGGCAACTTTAATACACATCTAGATGGATTGCTTGTTTTGGGCACCTAGGGATATACCAGTGTTGTCCTAGGAGATCCCGGGGATATACCGTATGATCCTCCTACGGTCCGCCACCCAGGCACAAAGGGATCAAAATATTATTCATGCCAGAAACTTCCGTGTGCAGCCACAAGCCATTATGGGCTCTGGCATAGTTGAGTATGTTGTGTGACCTCTTTCAGTGGTGGGCTAGCAGATGTAGAGGGAAAGTAGGTGTAATTGTCCACCCGGAGTAAAGAGTTAATGCTTCTAAAAGACTGTGTCTCGGTCATCCGTTTCTCAAACAGCATGCAGTGCAAGAAATACAACGGAGGAGATCGAGTCTTGTGGGGAAAAGTGCGCAAACCTCTGCAGAGTGTACAAACTAATCATGGTTAGCCGTGTACCCGGTTATGGACATCTTGAGTGTCTAGTACTTGGATTATCCTACTGTATCTCATCACTCTAATTTAATTTGTTGGGATGATAATTACTTTTAATTGGTATTGATATGGGGGTACCATTCTCAATGTTTCAACTACCATGATAGTTAAATAAAATATATTCCTTTCTTGTAGGGAAAATTGGCTTTTCGCAAAAACCATATAACCATAGAGCCTCCACCAGCCATATCTGCATGTAGTGATAGCATTTATCTATTCATTGCTCTACTGTGTTACATTGCCAGCATATTCCATGTGCTGACCCGTTTTCGGGCTGCAACGTATTATGTTGCAGACTTTTCAGACGAGGAGTAAGACGCGATAGGTCGTTTTTCATGCACTCAGTTATGCCGTTGGAGTTGATGGACTCACTTTATCTTCCAAGTCTTCCGCTGTTATCATTTTAGATGGCCTTAAGCCATATTTATTGTAATACATTCTCTTTTAAGACATTTGGTGTAATAAGTGTGTGATTGCTACTCTGTTATAAATCCTTCGAGTACTGTGTGTGTCATCATTACTGATCCAGGGATGACACTGAGGCACAGAGACTTGACCGTTTGAGGTCGGGTCACTACAAGATGGTATCAGAGCACATGCTGAATGTAGGACACGGCCACTAAGAAAAGCCATTGGTAACTCTTCGCTACTCATTTCTGACTCCTCTCCATTTTCTACTCTTCAGGATGGCGAACACGTGGAACAAGTTTGCACAACCGGATGAAGACACACCTTTTGGACGACACTTGAAGGAAGTCACTAGGTACCTGAACATTGGAATACCAAGCTTCACCGGGACCTATAACGCCATTTACCAGAAGAGGAGCGCTGGATGATTCGAGTTCAAGTTCCAGGAAGGAAATTCACGCAAGTTACGGATCTTATAGAGTTTTCCTTTGATGCACCCACCTAGAGTCTAGGCAAGAGCATGGCAGCCCACATTGCTATGGGATGTATTGGAGAAGTCTACAAACAAGAGTTGAAGGACACTATATACCAGATATGTGGGCGCCGAGACGAGCAATGGGAGATGATCAGCACCAGGAGGGATAGATCCATTGCAGCATTCATCCAGGAGTTAAACGAGCACATTCGACACTAGGAGAACCAGATGTGCGCAAGCATGATGGATCTGCAGAAGGCAATGACTAGGATCGCCGAGCTAGAAGAGGAACTCAAGGCTACACGCGGCGATTATGAGGAGGAAATCATCGTACTAGTGGAGAAGAATGACGAGCTAACAAGGAAGCTAGGAGTTTTCATGGGAGACCCCGCGCCAGGAGGAGAGGACGACGATTCCACTTGTCCGGAGAACTACATCATCATCGACGACACCGACTCCGACCCCGACGATAGTGATGATGACTATGAAGACGAAGCTTGAGCGGAAATCATGGAGTCTTCCACCGAGCAATATTTCTAGATGACCACCATACGACTAGTAGTTTTCCCCCGTGTATATAGTAGCAGTCCGAGCACTTTTAACAATAGTTCTAGACCGTCTGTATGCCCTTTCTTGATTGATTGAGTGATATGATATGATTGTGTTTGTCTCATGTGCATATGGGTAGTGCTTTCTCACTAGACCTCATTCTATTCTAAACTCTTCCCCCTAAACCCAACAGATGCCTCTGAGACGTGACCCCGGTTTTGCTTTCCCACCGGAGCTCACTCAGTTGATCCAGTAGCAGAATACCTTGATGCAGATGTTAGTTCAAAACCAAGGCAACAACAACAACAACAATAACCCACCGCCACCACCTCCAGTTGACAACTTAGCCCGTTTTCTAAGGCTGCAGCCGCCGGTGTTTTCCAGTAGCACCGAGCCCATAGTTGCTGATGATTGGCTGCGTAGGATAGGAAGGGAGTTGACCATCGGAGGTTGCACAGATACGGAGAAGGTGTGTTTTGCCGCACACCAATTGGATGGACCAGTAGCCGCATGGTGGGAGAATTACACTGCCACTGTTCCTATAGCCAATGTCACTTGGGGGCGGTTTCAGCAAGCATTCCGCACAGCCCACGTATCCACTGGAGCTATATGCATGAAGAAGCATGAGTTTCGCAACTTGCGCCAGGGAAATCATACTGTGGCTCAGTACGTAGATGAGTTTAGTAAGCTATCTCGTTATGCCCCAGATGATGTGGCCACAGATGCTGCCAAGCAGGAGAAGTTTATGGAAGGGCTAAATGATGAGATGAGCATGCAGTTGATGGTGGCAACATTCAACAACTACCAGGAGTTGGTAGACAAGGCTCTTATGATTGCATGGAAGCAACAGCAGATTGAGAATCGTAAGAGGAAGTATGGATAGGGGAAGTACAATTCTGGAGCTCAGCAGAAGCACCGTCTCACCCCGAACTCGGGAGGACTTGTCCATAACCATGGAGGCCACAGTCACAATAGAGGAAGTTCCCATAATCATAATGGCCCAAGAAATGGTAATGGGAATGGAGCAAGCAGCAAGAAGAACCGCTCTAACCCAGCCACACCCGCCAAGAAGCATCAAAGTCGCATTACTTGTTTCAAGTGCGGGAAGACTGGGCACTACGCCAACGATTGTCCAGAATTGAAGAACGGCAATGGCAATGGAAGCACTGGGAAGAATCCCAACCATTTTAATAGGGGACAAGTGAACCACGTGAACGTGGAGGAAGTTGAGGAGCAACCTGATGTAGTTATCGGTAAGTTTTTTTGTTATGTCATTTACTGCAATTGTTCTTTTCGATATTGGTGCATCGCATTCATACATATGAAGGGGATTCGTGGATAAGTATAAGTTGCCCACTAAGGTACTTAGGACACCCATGTTAGTAAGTTCGCCAGGAGCCTAGTATATGGAAAGTCAAGGATGTTTTCAGATGCCATTGACCATTGGAAGCCATGTTTTCCCCTTAGACCTGACAATTTTGGAGTCACAAGGATTGGATGTGATACTAGGAATGGATTGGCTATTGATGTATGGGGGAAACATCGATTGCGCGAGTAAGTCGATTTTTCTCACCACCCCGGAGGGAAAAAGGATCAAGTATGTATCCAGGCATTCGCCAAGGAGAACCCAAGTACATTCTCTCACGGGAGTTGTTCAGGAGGAAGTGCCTGTCGTGAAGGATTACCCGGATGTATTTCCAGAGGAGTTACCAGGCATGCCGCCAAATCGAGACCTAGAGTTTTTGATAGAGCTATTACCATGCACCGAGCCAATATCAAACAGACCATACCGGATGCCCGCAAATGATCTGGAGGAGATCAAGAAACAGATTAAGGAGTTACTGGAGAAAGGTTACATTCGACAGAGCTCATCACCATGGGGAGCCCAAGTGTTGTTGGTTGAGAATAAGGATAAGTCCCTAAGAATGGTTGTTGATTATCGGGCATTGAATGAAGTAACGATCAAGAATAAGTACCCACTGCCGATTATCAATGATTTGTTTGACCAGCTGCAAGGAGCAAAGGTGTTTTCGAAGATCGTCCTGCGATCAGGTTACCACCAGCTGAATATTAGGGAAAAAGATATACCCAAAACAGCGTTCACCACAAGGTATGGGCTATATGAGTATACTGTTATGTCATTTGGATTGACTAACGCCCCCGCCTATTTCATGAGTATGATGAACAAGGTGTTCATGGAGTTCTTGGATAAGTTTGTCGTGGTGTTCATTGATGATATTTTAGTATACTCAAAGAGTGAAGAGGAACATTAGGAGCATTTGCGGTTAGTTCTCGAGAAGCTCAGGGAACATCAGTTATATGCCAAGTTCGGCAAATGTGAGTTTTGGTTGAAGGAAGTTGGATTTCTTGGACATGTTATATCAGGAGAAGGTATAGCAGTGGACCCTACCAAGGTTAAATCAATCACTGAGTGGTTGGCACCCACCTCGGTTGGAGAGATCCGTAGTTTTCTTGGACTCGCGGGATACTATCGCAGATTTATTGAGAATTTGTCTAAGATTGCAAAGCCCATGACGGCGTTGTTGAAGAACGAAATCAAGTTCCATTGGACTGAAGAATGTGAAGCAAGTTTCTAGGAGTTGAAGAAATGTTTGACTACAGCCCCAGTGCTGATTCTGCCAAATATACGCAAGGATTTCCAAGTGTATTGTGACGCCTCTCGCTTAGGACTTGGAGGAGTACTTATGCAAGACGGAAGGGTTGTTTCGTATGCCTCACGACAACTTAAACCGCACGAATTGAATTATGCCACGCATGATTTGGAGTTAGCAGCTGTAGTGCATGCGCTCAAGACCTGGAGACATTTTCTGATCGGAAACCATTGTGATGTGTACACGGATCACAAGAGTTTGAAGTACATTTTTACTCATAAGGAGTTGAACCTCAGGCACAGGAGATGGCTGGAGCTCATAAAAGATTATGATATGAAGTTGCACTATCATCCAGGCAAGGCAAATGTCGTAGCAGACGCTTTGAGCCGGAAGACTTACGTCAACACCCTCGTAAGCGGAGGAATGCCAAAGGAGTTGGTAGAAGATCTTAGGGAGCTACGTTTGGAGATAGTCCCTAAAGGTTTTGCTGCAGCATTGGAGGTTCAGTCGACATTGTTGGAAAAGATTCGAGCAGCTTAGAAGGATGACCAAGAGGCCATCCATACGCTCCACCGCGCTCTTAGCTCCCACGCCGGCGGCCACTCCGGCCCCGGCGTCCACCGCCCCCGGCGTCGGCCACTCCGACTGCGCCGCCCAGCTCGCCCTCATGGATCCCTCCCCCTCCCCCTCCCCTCCCCCCCGCCGTCGGGTGCTCCCGCGAGGATCGCTGGCTCGAGTCCAGCCCCTCCGCCGAGGGATCCCCTCTCTCCTACCGCCAGGCTCTGTGCCGCCCGCCGGCTCCGGAGCCCCACGGCTCGTCTCCCCCGTCGGTGACGCGACACTCGTCCTCCCCGCCTGTTGCGCGCCCCTCGCCGCCTGTCGCTCGCCCCCCAATCCGCTCCGAGATCTGCCAGATGCCGATGGACGCGGCAGGCTCGCACGACGCATGGCAGGTCGCCCGGGGCCGCAAGCGCCCTCGCCCGCGTGATCCCCGCCGCCAGCGCCGGGGCGCCGAGGCCCTACCTCGCCCCCGCCCCTCCTGGCTGCGCGAGGGGGACTGCTCGTGCAGCCTCGAGGCCCACCCGCATTCGGAGTGTCGGAAGGACATCCGCTGCGCAAGGGGTCGTTTTTTTCGGCCACATCGCTAAGCAGTGCCATCTCTCCCGTGCCGCCCCTCCCTCCGTAGACAGCCGCTCCCCCTCCTCTCCGACATCGCGTCCCCTCCCCATCGACGGCCGGCGTCCGCCCTGCGTCAGCTGGCTCGGCGGCGTCCACCCGCTCCTCGTCCGGGCTACTCACGCCCGCGTCCTCCGGGCAGGCATGCACCGCCAGCCAGCGCCCCTCGTCGGCTTCCCCCGCGTCCTTCGGGTGGACCACGACGGGCCTGCTCGACGACCCCTCGCCGGTGACCACGGCGCATGCGACGTCCTCGCGCCCCTCCTCGCCAGCCTCGGTTGGCTCCTCCGTCGCCACCCCACTCTCCGGCCACCCCGCTTCCCACCCAGCTACGGCTGTGTGCTACCTGCCCCGCTCCTAGGAGGTCATCAATGCCGAGCGCGCGCTCCTGGTCATCGTCGCGGGCCGGCGCACTGGTGTTTCTCGCGAGGAGATTGTTGAGGCCCTTCGCTCCCAGTGTAGCCTTGCCGACGGTGACTTCTCGGTCTACCGGCACGCTCCGGAGGACTTCCTCGTCCGCTTCACCGACCCCTCGCTCCGCACCCGCGTCGCCACCACCCGGGTGCGCACGCCCCGCTTCCGTCTCATCTTCCACCCATGGGGCCGGACCGCGGGCTCTGAGCCGGTGAAGGCGCGGTTTCTCGTATCACTTGAGTTGTTCGGTGTCCCGGACCACGCCTGGCACCGTTCAGCCACCGAGACTCTGCTCTCTCCATTCTGCAAAATCGAGCACCTCGCGCCGGAAACACGGGACATGTCCGACATGTCCGTCTTTGATACGTCTCCAACGTATCTACTTTTCGAAACACTTTTGCCCTTGTTTTGGACTCTAACTTGCATGATTTGAATGGAACTAACCCAGACTAACGCGGTTTTCAGCAGAACTACCATGGTGTTATTTATGTGCAGGAGCAAACGTTCTCGGAATGACATGAAACTTCACGGAGACACTTTTCAGAAAATACGAAAAATACCTGCCAAAGATGAAGGCCAGGGGGCCCACCACCTTGCCACGAGGGTGGGGGCGCGCCTGCCCCCCTAGGGCGCTCCCCCTACCTCGTGGGCCCCCTGTTGCCTCTCCGACTCCAACTCCACCTCCATATATTGAGTTTCGATGTGAAAAAATCAGAGAGAAGAAATCATCACGTTTTACGATACGGAGCCGCCGGCAAGCCCTAAAACCTCTCGGGAGGGCTGATCTGGAGTCCGTTCGGGGCTCCGGAGAGGGGAATCCGTCGCCATCGTCATCATCAACCATCCTCCATCACCAATTTCATGATGCTCACCGCCGTGCGTGAGCAATTCCATCGTAGGCTTGCTGGACGGTGATGGGTTGGATGGGATCTGTCATGTAATCGAGTTAGTTTTGTTAGGGTTTGATCCCTAGTGTCCACTATGTTCTGAGATTGATGTTGCTATGACTTTGCTATGCTTAATGCTTGTCACTAGGGCCCGAGTGCCATGATTTCAGATCTGAACCTATTATGTTTTCATCAATATATGAGTGTTCTTGATCCTATCTTGCAAGTCTATAGTCAGCTATTATGTGTTATGATCCGTTAACCCCGAAGTGACAATAATCGGGATACTTATCGGTGATGACCGTAGTTTGAGGAGTTCATGTATTCACTATGTGTTAAAGCTTTGTTCCGGCTCTCTATTAAAATGAGGCCTTAATATCCCTTAGTTTCCGTAAGGACCCCACTGCCACGGGAGGGTAGGACGAAAGATGTCATGCAAGTTCTTTTCCATAAGCACGTATGACTATATTCGGAATACATGCCTACATTATATTAATGAACTGGAGCTAGTTCTGTGTCACCCTAGGTTATGACTGTCACATGATGAACCGCATCCGGCATAATTCTCCATCACCGATCCATTGCCTACGAGCTTTCCATATATTGTTCTTCACTTATTTACTTTTCCGTTGCTATTGCTATTATCACTACAAAATACCAAAAACATTACTTTTACCATTGTTACCTTTTGTTACCATTATCACTACTATCATATTACTTTTCTACTGAACACTCTGCTGCAGATATTAAGTTTCCAGGTGTGGTTGAATTGACAACTCAGCTGCTAATACCTGAGAATATTCTTTGGCTCCCCTTGTGTCGAATCAATAAATTTGGGTTGAATACTCTACCCTCGAAAACTGTTGCGATACCCTATACTTGTGGGTTATCAAGACCATTTTCTGGCGTCGTTGCCAGGGAGCATAGCTCTATTATTTGAGTCACTTGGGATATATATCTGCTTATCATTATGAAGAACTTGAGAAATCCAAAAACCAAGATCTATCCCTCAACTACGAGGGGAGGTAAGGAACTGCCATCTAGCTCTGCACGTGATTCACCTTCTGTTATGAGTTAGTTTGTGACACCTACACCTGCTTCTGCTATTCATTCTGATATGGCGCATGTTATTGATGATGCCACTTCTGCTATGCATGATACTTATGATGAAACTACCTCTATGCCTGATACTACTATGCCACTTAGTGATGTTCTTGATGAACAACTTGCTAGGGCTAAAGAAATTGAAAATATTAAATCTAATGATACTGATGAAAGTGATGATGAAGAACCACTTGCTATTCCTAAGGGTTATGTATTTGATCGAGATGCTTCTTTAGCCATTTTAGCTTGCAGAAATAGAACTGAACTTAAAAAATTACTAGCTAAATGGAGTAAGCAATCTCGAAATGCTAGCATGAAAACTGACCCTGCTTTTGCTACTTCACCTATCTTTGTTACTGATAAGGATTATGAATTCTCTGTTGATCCTGATATAATTACTTTGGTTGAATCTGATCCTTTTCATGGTTATGAATCTGAAACTATTGTGGCACATCTTACTAAACTGAATGATATAGCTACCCTGTTCACTAAAGATCAGAGAACTCATTACTTTTACATCCTTAAAATATTTCCATTCTCATTAAAGGGTGATGCTAAGATATTGTTTAATTCTCTTGATCCTGGTTGTGTGCGTAGTCCCCAGGATATGATTTATTACTTCTCTGCTAAATATTTCCCTGCTCATAAGAAACAAGCTGCTTTAAGGGATATATATATAATTTTGTGCAAATTGAAGAAGAGAGTCTCCCACAAGCTTGGGGGAGGCTTCTCCAATTACTTAATGTTTTGCCTGATCATCCTCTTAAGAAAAATGAAATACTTGATATCTTTTATAATGGACTAACCGATGCCTCCAAAGATTACCTGGATAGTTGTGCTGGTTCTGTTTTCAGGGAAAAAACACCGGATGAAGCTGAAATTCTATTGAATAATATGTTGACAAATGAAAATAATTGGACACCTCCGGAGCCAATTCATGAGCCTATTCCTAAACCAACTCTAAAGAAGAGGGGTATTCTATTTCTCTGTCTTGAAGATATGCAAGAGGCAAAGAAATCTATGAAAGAGAAAGGTATTAAAGCTGAAGATGTTAAGAATTTACCTCCTATTGAAGAAGTACATGGTCTTAATTTACCGCCTGTTGAAGAAACATATAATCTTAATCCTTTACCTATTGAAGAAACTCATGGTCTTGATAACCCAACACAGGTAGTAGAGGTAAATTCTCTCTATAGATATGATAAAGCTGTAATCCCATTTACTAAAATTGCTAGCCCATGCTTAGATGAGTTTGATAAATTTATGGCTAAGCAAGAAGATTTTAATGCTTATTTTGGTAGACAATTAAAATATAATTCAAATATGCTTGGACACTTGGGTGATTATATGGCTAATGTCAAAGGTGAACATAAACTTATTAGTAAACATGCTTCTATGGTTACCACTCAAGTACAACAAGTACTTAAAGCTCAAAATGATTTGCTCAATGAATTGAATAATAAGAATAATGATAATGCTGTTAGAGTTATGAATAGAGGTGGTAGAATGACTCAGGAACATTTGTATCCTGAAGGCCATCCTAAGAGAATTGAGCAAGATTCTCAGAGAAATAATATAGATGCACCTAACTCTTCTAAAAAGAAGAAAAAGAAAAATGAGAGGACTTTGCATGCTTCTAGTGATCCTATTGTTGAAACACCTGAGAATCCAGATGATATTTCTATTTCTGATGCTGAAACACAATCTGGTAATGAACCTGAAACTACTGATAATGTTAATAATAATGTTCATGATGATGCTCAACCTAGTAATGATAATGACATAGATATTGAACCTGCTGTTGATCTTGATAACCCACAATCAAAGAATCAATGTTATGATAAGAAAGACTTTGCTGCTTGGAAACATGGTAAAGAAAGAGAACCTTGGGTTCAGAAACCCATGCCCTTTCCTCCTAAACCACCCAGGAAAAAGGATGATGAGGATTTTGAGCACTTTGCTGAAATGATTAGACCTATCTTTTTACGTATGCGATTAACTGATATGCTCAAAACGAATCCTTATGCTAAGTATATGAAAGATATTATTACAAATAAGAGAAAGATACCGGAAGTTGAAATTTCCACCATGCTTGCTAATTATACTTTTAAGGGTGGAATACCAAAGAAAATTGGAGATCCGGGAGTACCCACTATACCATGCTCTATTAAAAGAAACTATGTTAAAACTCCTTTATTTGATCTTGGAGCCGGTGTTAGTGTTATGCCTCTCACTTTATATCGTAGACTTGATTTGAATAAGTCGACACCTACTGAAATATCTTTGCAAATGGCTGATAAATCAACTGCTATACCTGTCGGTATTTGTGAGGATGTGCCTGTTGTAGTTGCAGATGTTACTATTTTAACGGACTTTGTTATTCTTGATATTCCCGAGGACGATAGTATGTCTATTATTCTTGGAAGACCGTTTTTGAATAATGCATGGGCTGTTATTGATTGCACTAAAGGGAATGTCACTTTTCATGTTAATGGTAATGAGCATACGGTACACTTTCCGAGGAAACAACCTCAAGTTCATAGTATCAACTCTATTGGAAAAATTCCGTCGATTATATTTGGAGGTTTTGAATTTCGTCTTCCTACTATCAAGAAGAAATATGATATTCTTATTATTGGGGATGTGCATATCCCCGTTGAGGTAACATAGTGTTATTCGAAATTTCTCCGGTTCCATGTTATTCGGAACGAGTTCGTTAACAAGACTTGATCAACCTTGTTAGTGGATTCCTTTTGATGATCATGAGATGGATGAAACTAGAAGGCACAACCTTCTATACCCCACATTTACTTTCTGTTATTTATATTAAATAAAATAAAAATAAATATTTTTCTGTCTGTTATCTGATTATCCGTGCAATATAAAAATACCTCAAAAATAAAAGATCTCCAAATGCCCTGAAAATTAAATATGATTTTTCTAGAATATTTGAGGATTTATAGAACTGAGAACACACCAGGGGGGTCAACCACTTGCCCACGAGGGTGGAGGGCGCGCCCACCCCCCTAGGGAGCGCCCCCTGCCTCGTGGGCCCACGGTGGCCCTCCTCCACTTATTCCTGCACCCACACACTTCATCTTCCTCCCCCAAACACGAATAACTAGCTCAAACCCAAGTCCAATCTCATTTTGCTGCCATTTTCGATCTCCTTTCTCAAAGCACCTCTCACAAAACTGCTTGGGGAGATTGTTCCTTGGTATGTGACTCCTCCATTGGTCCAATTAGTTTTTGTTCTAGTGCTTTATTCATTGCAAATTTTTGCTGCTTAGGTGACCCTGTTCTTGAGCTTGCATGTCAAATTTATATGGTCAAAAGTAGTTTTGATGCATGATATAGGCCCTAGGCACTTGTAGGAGTAGTTACTATCAATATTATTGAGTTTGGTTTACTTTTATTTTGAAGTTACTAAAAATTTCAGAATTTTTCAGAAAATGATGAGGAGACTTTTGAGGGGCTCATCGAGCCAAAGCTCGAATGAGAAGGCACCGAAGCCTAAGTATAATTCGCCTCGCACCGCAGAGGTTCGGGCGTGTGAATGGCCTTCCGAGGATTTCTTGAGAGCGGCCAGGATTTATGAAGATTTTCATGAATTGGCTCAGACTGCAGGCCTTACCGCTTTCCTCCACGACCAATGCGATCAGTATCTCTTGCTCACAAATACCTCTGTGCAAAACTTTCATTTCCATTATAGGAACTCACCACCGACGGTGGAGCTTCATTTATATGATGAGCATAAGGAGATGTCACTTTATGATTTTTGTCGGATCTGTTTAGTCCCATTTGGGGGCAAGACAGAAGAACCACATCGTGATGATGTCGAGGGATTTATTAACACTATCACTGTAGGGGAAACAAGGAAGATGTCCGATGCACGAATCACTAGCATACATTTTCCTGTTTTACGCTACTTTGCATTATTTGCTAGTCGTTTCTTAATTGGTTGCGGAAACTGTGGAAATCTGAGTATCCCTGATATTATTATTTTGCACCACGGTTTATACGGTGATAACTCTTTTAGTATGGGCAGCATTATTGCCAAACGGTTAAGTCTGAACCGTACCAAGGGCCCCATCTTTGGAGGCATCTATGCTACACGCCTAGCTGCACATTTTAACATACCTATTAGGCATTATGAGAAGGAAGAAAAGGTGCTGCCTCGTGTTTATTTATATTATAAAAGTATGGTAGCACATGATTTTATTGTTAAGAATAGGGAAGGAGAGCTTAAATATCAATTGTTCTTTAATAAACGTCATCCTGAGACTATTACCTTGCCTGCTCCTTCTTTGTTTGATTTGGCTGTAGGCACGTACCTTGTTCCGTTGACGGCTATCAACGCCTACCGGAACCCTGCACCAGCCGAGGAGCCAGAGCCGGAACCATAATTTGATCCATCACGACAGTCTAATTACCAGTGGGATCCGGATATGATTGCCAGCCAGTGGCAATCTAAGCCTTCTTCTTCCTCATCACAGTACGACCCCAACAACTATTATTATGGATATCCGCCAGGCCAGCCGTGGCCATAGACCAACTTAGGCCAAAAGCCTAAGCTTGGGGGAGTACGTATTTCCCACTGACACTACATTTATGTACACACACTCATTGCTAAATGTTGGTGCTCATACTTTTTCATTGTATCATCGATGCTAGTTTATTTTACTTTTATGCTTCTTGTGTGTTTAATAAACCTTAAGAAAAACCAAAAAAAATTAATTGTAGCTTTTAATTAGTTTACTTTCCATGCTTGTAGTAGTAATTAAAAAGAAAACCCAGAAAGATTTCCTGTTCTTCTTTTGCCTCTTGGGAGCTTTCCCGTGTAAATAGTTTTATTTCTTTTCTTTTCTTTGGGGGTCGATAGGGGAAGACCATAATTAAATTGTTGAAGAGGCTCTTATATGCATTATTGTTGATCTGACAAAATAGCCCATATTGCCTTGTCTTCTCCTGTTTATTTAATGCCTGCAGATTCCAGCTTAGTCCAATGCACGTGCACTATTATTATTATTCACATCATTCGATCGTGCAAGTGAAAGGCAATTATGATGATATATGACAGACTGGCTGAGATGAGAAAAGCTGGTATGAACTCGACCTCTTTTGTTTTTGTAAATATGATTAGTTCATCATTCCCGATTCAGCCTATTATGAATAAACATGTTTGCAATGACAACTAGAGATCATAGTTTCTTATGCCATGCTTGATTAGCTATGATTTATAATGGTTTACCTTGCGTGCCAACATGCTATTAAAATGGTTATGATGTGGTATGATAGGGTGGTATCCTCCTCTGAATGATTTAAGTGACTTGACTTGGCACATGTTCACGCGTGTAGTTGAAACAAAATCAACATAGCATTCACGATATTTATGTTCATGGTGGATTATATCCTACTCATGCTGCATTCGGTGTTGATTAATTTTGATGCATGTTCATGACTGTTGTCGCTCTCTAGCTGGTCGCTTCCCAGTCTTTTGCTAGCCTTCACCTGTACTAAGCGGGAATACTGCTGGTGCATCCAAATCCCTTAAACCCCAAAGTTATTCCACATGAGTCCACTATACCTACCTATATACGGTGTCTATCTGCCGTTCCAAGTAAATTTGTATGTGCCAAACTCTAAACCTTCAAATAAATATCCTATTTTGTATACTCGAATAGCTCATGTGTCAACTAGCGCTGTCCGTATCTTCCATGTTAGGCGGGTTATTCTCTAGAGGAGTGGACTCCGCTCCTCACTCACGAGATAAATGGCTAGTCACCGGGATGCCCAGTCCCATGCTTTATGCAAACTAAATCAAAATAATTGCAAACAAAACTCCCCCTGGGACTCTTGTTAGTTGGAGACACTCATTGTTTCAAGCAAGCCATGGATTGATGCTTGTGGTGGAAGGGGAGCATAAACTTTACCATTCTGTTTGGGAACCGCCTATAATGTGTGTAGCATGGAAGATATCGCCATCTCTTGGTTGTTATGTTGACGATGAAAGTATACCACTCAAAATATTATTCACCTCTGTTTCAAAACCGAGCTCTCGCACCTCTAAAAATCCCTTCTTCCCTCTGCGAAGGGCCTATCTATTTACTTTTATGCTGAGTCATCATCCTCTTATTAAAAAGCACCAGTTGGAGAGCACTACTGTCATTTGCATTCACTATTGTTACTTTACATTGAGTATGACTTGACTGGATCTCTTTTACCATGAATTACAATGTCTAGTCAGTCCTTGGTCTTTAAAGGTGCTCTGCATTTATGTTTTGCGGTCTCAGAAAGGGCTAGCGAGATACCACCTTGTTATATCATATTATGATTGTTTTGAGAAAGTGTTGTCATCCGAGTTTTATTATTATGGCTCGCTAGTTGATTATGCTATTGATATGAGTAAACTTGAGACCTATGCGTTATTGCGAATGTGGTTAGTTATAATCTTTGCTGAAAACTTGAATGTTGGCTTTACATATTTACAACAACAAGAGCAAACAGAGTTTGTAAAAGTTTTTCTTTATCACTTTCAGTTTGTCAACTGCATTGCTTGAGGACAAGCAAAGGTTTAAGCTTGGGGGAGTTGATACGTCTCCAACGTATCTACTTTTCCAAACACTTTTCCCCTTGTTTTGGACTCTAACTTGCATGATTTGAATGGAACTAACCCGGACTGACGCTATTTTCAGCAGAACTACCATGGTGTTATTTATGTGCAGGAGCAAACGTTCTCGGAATGACATGAAACTTCACGGAGACACTTTTAAGAAAATAAGAAAAATATCTGCCAAAGATGAAGGCCAGGGGGCCCACCACCTTGCCATGAGGGTGGGGGACGCGCCTGCCCCCCTAGGGCGCGCCCCCTACCTCGTGGGCCCCCTGTTGCCTCTCCGACTCCAACTCCACCTCCATATATTGAGTTTCGATGAGAAAAAATCAGAGAGAAGAAATCATCGCGTTTTATGATACGGAGCCGCCGCCAAGCCCTAAAACCTCTCGGGAGGGCCGATCTGGAGTCCGTTCGGGGCTCCGAAGAGGGGAATCCGTCGCCATCGTCATCATCAACCATCCTCCATCACCAATTTCATGATGCTCACCGTTGTGCGTGAGTAATTCCATCGTAGGCTTGCTAGACGGTGATGGGTTGGATGGGATCTATCATGTAATCGAGTTAGTTTTGTTAGGGCTTGATCCCTAGTGTCCACTATGTTATGAGATTGATGTTGCTATGACTTTGCTATGCTTAATGCTTGTCACTAGGGCCCGAGTGCCATGATTTCAGATCTGAACCTATTATGTTTTCATCAATATATGAGTGTTCTTGATCCTATCTTGCAAGTTTATAGTCACCTATTATGTGTTATGATCCATTAACCCCGAAGTGAAAATAATTGGGATACTTACCGGTGATGACCCTAGTTTGAGGAGCTCATGTATTCACTATGTGCTAATGCTTTGTTCCGGTTCTCTATTAAAAGGAGGCCTTAACATCCCTTAGTTTCCGTAAGGACCCCGCTGCCACGGGGGGGTAGGACAAAAGATGTCATGCAAGTTCTTTTCCACAAGCACGTATGACTATATTCGGAATACATGCCTACTTTATATCAATGAACTAGAGCTAGTTCTGTGTCGTCCTAGGTTATGACTGTCGCATGATGAACCGCATCCGGTAGAATTCTCCATCACCGATCCATTGCCTACGAGCTTTCCATATATTGTTCTTCGCTTATTTACTTTTCTGTTGCTATTGCTATCATCACTACAAAATACCAAAAACATTACTTTTACCACTGTTACCTTTTGCTACCGTTATCACTACTATCATATTACTTTGCTGCTGAACAGTTTGCTGCAGATATTAAGTTTCCAGGTGTGGTTGAATTGACAACTCAGCTGCTAATACTTGAGAATATTCTTTTGCTCCCCTTGTGTAGAATCAATAAATTTGGGTTGAATACTCTACCCTCGAAAACTGTTGCGATCCCCTATACTTGTGGGTTATCAGTCTTCAAGCTCACGGCCTGGACCATCAACCCTGACGCGATCCCGCGCTCCTCCGAGCTCCTTGTGCTAGACGACGATGTGGTAGACCTCGACGCCGACCCGGATCGTGCGGAGCGCTTTGCGCTCGGGCTCGTGCGCTTCCCCGTGCGCATTCATGTCGCCTCCTGTCTTGACAACCACCGCCCGTCTCCACCCCCGCCCCGGCCACCCTCTGTCGGCGATGCTGGCTCGGGGCAGAGCTCCCCCCCGCTCCCCCCACGTTGGCCCCGCCAGCATGACTTCCCTCCCGCGCAACCGGACAACGCACGCCCTCCTCCTCGCCGGGACGGCCGTCGGCGTGGTCGCCGCCGGACGCACACGCCTCCGTCGTGCCATGTTTCAGCTGGGATCCTGGGGCCCCACCCCGGTAGTCTCCCACCTTTTGACCGGGTCCCCGTGCGTCAAAGGCTGGGATCCTCCGTCGTCACCACTCTGTCCACACAGCTGGCCCACCCCGACAACCCACCGCCTATTGATGCGGCCCACCTGTCCACTCATGTGCTTTCCTACGGGACCCAGGGGTTTGGAGGTGTGGGTGATTCGAACGAGCCAATCGCTGTCGTGCCTTCTCCGCCAAGATCAGAGGATCGTGCCCTTGTGCCCCTCCCAACCACGCCTGACTCCAGCTGCCACCCCTCCCTGCCCTTGGATCCCGCCCCGATCCCGCTTGGCTCGGATTGGTTGGCCGGCTCGGCCTCGGATGACCCGCCTGGCGAGGCCCCAGCCTTGGATGCCACTACTGTTGCCGATTGGGTCCCTGGGGCCAACGTGCATGACCCCGTCACTTCCCCCGGGCCCGCGCCCGTCCCGTCACTGCATGGCGAGTCCCCTTGCATGGCGATCGTCCTCTCTCCTGTTGCCACCAACCCCGGCCCCAGCTATACCCCGCCCGAGGTTACTTTTGAGGATCAGCCACCCAACCAGGAGCCATATACGGCTGGGATGGATGACGTGGCCATGCAGTCCATGTAGACGACCGCGAACGACGCCCCCCTTGCCTTCTTTGTCGATGCGATTTCCGTCAGGGCCTCTTCCCTTTTGCCTGCTCCCAAGCGACGGCGTAGAAGGAACGAACTGCCAGCTAACTTTATGCCAAGGCGCAGTTTTCAGATCGCCCGAGCCAATCTTGGCATCAGTTTAGAGATGAAGGCCAAACGGGTGCTCCTCCGGCGCCTTGGCCTCATTACGGATGATGATTCACCCATCCCCAACGACGTTCTCGACAAGTATGCCCTCCTCTTTGAACAGCCCCTGGCCATGGACGTCTTAGAGGCCTTCGCGGACTTCTTTGGTTGGCAGCTTCCATCTTCGCTTCCCGAGACGACCCGTGCGGCAAGCGCACAGCTCATCGAGGCTTAGCGCCCTTGATCTTGTAACCCAAACGCCAGCATCTTCTTTTATGGATTATAACTTTAAGGCCATCTTCTGGAACGTTCGTGGCCTCAACTCCGGCGCCAAGCGAACGGCTGTTCGCATCGTGATCACCGCTGCCGCCCGTCCATCGTTTGTCTACAGGAAACTAAACTAGCGACCGTCACCGATTCCATTGTGCTTGACACACTTGGTCCATTATTCGAGGATTACTTCTTTCTCCCCGCCACCGGCACCCGCGAGGGCATCTTGCTTGCCTGGCGACGATCGAACCTCTCCCTCTCGAACCCACTCGTCGGCACGCATCATGTCACAGCCCTCGTAACCACCCAGGCTAGTGATGGCCACTGGTGGATCACCGGGGTCTACGGGCCACAAGACGACAAGGCTCAGCTCGAGTTCCTGGCCGAGCTGCACGATGTGCGTTAATCCTGCATAGGCCCATGGCTCATTGGTGGTGACTTCAACATGATCCTCTCGACGGCCGAGAAGATCAATGCAAATCTCAACCACCACATCATGAGCAGGTTTCGACGATTCATTGTTGAGGAGGAGCTTCGTGATTTATACATGCACGGCCGCCGTTATACGTGGTCTAATGAGCGTGACAACCCGACCCTTGTCCACAATGACCGCATCCTATGCACCTCTGGATGGGAGTCTGCTCACCCACACTGCCTCCTGCAGTGCCTCTCCTCGGCAGCATCGGACCATTGTCCGCTCCTGGTCAACTGTGTGGCGCGACCACCAGGGGCTAGATGCTTCCACTTCGAGAGATTCTGGCCGAGGCTTCAGGGCTTCCATTACGTGGTTTCTGAGGCATGGACATCCGCTATGCCTTACGCCGATCCTTTCAGAAGGATTGTGACACGTCTCAAGGCTATGGCGAGATAGCTGTAGCGATGGAGTACGCGCATGATTGGTAATGTTTCCCTGCAGCTCAAGGTGGCGGGAGCTCATCGCGCGCCTCGACGCGGCGCTAGACTCCAGACCACTCTCCCACCTCAAGACCTGGCTGCGACAGAAACTCAAGGTTTCGTACCTGGGCCTCGCCTCCCTTGAGAGAACGATCGCACGACAGCGGGTGCGCCTTTCCTGGCTGCGGAGCGACGACACTGCACTATCCTACTACAAAATCCATGCGGCTCACTGTAAACAACACAATCTCATGACGAGCCTCTAGGTGGGCCCCAACACTGTCACCGATCATGACGCCATGATTGACGCCGCCTTCGACCAGTTCTCCGAGGTGCTCGGTACGACTTCGGGGCGAGATATCACACTCGATCTCCATGCTCCCCAAGTCCCGCATTTCGATCTGCTTGTACTAGACGAGCCCTTCACTGATGACGAGATCTGGGACGCCGTCAAAAGCCTACCAGCCGGCAAGGCGCCCGGCCCCGATGGCTTCACCTCCGAGTTCCTAGTCGCTTGCCGGGACACGATCAAGCACGACTTCCGTGAGGCTTTCGACAAGCTATACTCCATGAACGGCCGAAGCTTTCAAAAGCTCAATGAGGCTCTGCTCACTTTGCTCCCGAAGCGTGCGGACACGAGATGACTTCATGACTACCGGCCGATTAGTCTTATCCACATTTTTGCCAAGCTTGTCGCGAAGCTGCTCTCCCTTCGGCTGGCACCTCACCTACGATCCATGGTCTCTACCAACCAAAGTGCTTTCATCAGAGGACCATGCATCCATGACAACTTCATGCTCGTGCAGCAAACAGCCCGTCTCCTACACAACCTCAAGGCGCCGCGAATGCTCCTCAAGCTTGATATCGCATGGGCTTTTGACAGCGTGTCCTGGCCATTTCTCCTCTAGGTCTTGACGCACCTTGGCTTCAGGCCACGTTGGCGCGAGTGGATTTCTATCCTTATTTCCACGGCCTCGATGAGGGTGCTCATCAACGGTCACCCAGGCCCCCCGATTGACCATGCCCATGGCCTGAGACAGGGTGATCCGGTATCTCCCATGCTTTTCACGATCGTGATCGACGTCCTCAATACTATGCTGTTATGGGCTATGAACACCGGCCTCCTGCACTGCCTCACCACCTGGCATGCGGCATCTAGCATATCTCTCTACGCGGACGGCGTCGTCGTTTTTTTCATCCGGACAGCCATGACATCGCTGCCGTGCGCACCCTCCTCCAAGTCTTTAGAAGGGCTTCTGGGCTACACACGAACTTCAACAAATGCTCGGCAACCCCGATCCAGTGCACCGACGAGCACATCGCCACGATCACCTCTGAGATGCAGTGCCCTGTGGCCCACTTTCCCATCACCTACCTTGGGCTGCCTCTCGCCGTCCGCAAGACCTGCTCGACGAGTCTGGAGCCAATCATCGGCAAGCTCGGCCGCAAGCTATCCACCTGGCGCGCCTCCATGCTTTTCCCAGGGTGATCACCTTGCCCTAGTGCGGCACGTCCTCTACGCCATCCCCACGTATTTCCTCACGGCCATCGCCTTCAACAAAACGGCCATGAAGAAGGTGAATCGGATCATCCGCGGATTCCTATGGGCAGGCCACAAGGAGGCCAACGGAGGCCAATGCCATGTCAACTAGCAACATGTGTCCCGCCCCATCTCCCTCGGCGGCCTTAGCATCCGTGAGATCTACCGCACAGGCCTGTCCCTGCGCGTTCGCTGGCTGTGGCTCCAGCGCACAGACCCCTCGCGGCCATGGAGCCACATCCCCATCCCTCACGACGCCGACGCAAACGCCATCTTCCGCGCCTCCACTAGCTGCCAACAGGGCTCTGGCGACACTTGTCACTTCTGGACCGACCACTGGATCAACGGCAAGTCCGTTGCTGAGATTGCCCCTCTCGTCTACACTCTCGTCCCGCGCCGCCTCCACAAAGACCGCAGTGTGCGCAACGGCCTTCACCTGCGTTCTTGGATCCACGACATTTGAGGCGCACTTGGCCCGGCGGCCAAGGTGCAATACATCGACCTCTGGCACCTGGTGCGCCACACACCGCTTTCCTCCATGCCGGACGTGCTCTCCTGGCGTTGGACTGCTTCCACCTCATTCTCGGCGAGCTCCTGCTACAAGGCACTTTTCTTGGGTGCTTGCGAAGATCCCCACTGGCGGCTCACCTGGCGTCCATGGGCGCCTCTTCGCGTCAGGTTCTTCCTTTGGCTTGCCATGCAAGACCGCTGCTGGACCGCGGAGCGGCTTGCCCGCCACGGCTTGCCACACGAGGACATGTGCGCTCTATGTGATCAGGAGCTTGAGTCCATGCATCACCTCCTTGCGACCTGTTCGTTCTCGCGTCAGGTTTGGCACGAGGTCCTCGGCTGGGCTCACATGGCCATCGATCTTCCATCTGTGGACACTCCTTTCCAAACATGGTGGGCTTCCTGCATCGACCGCCCGCCGTCCCCCGTGCGTAAGGGCCTCTCCTCCCTCATCATACTCACGCCATTACTAATTTACTTTGTAAGCTGGGGCGATAGCCCCCCAAAATGTTCCATATGTAGTTTGACGGTGTTGGCAGCAGCTCGAGTCGCTGGTCGCATTCTGGACAATAAGAATATCGAGACGGCTCCAGCGAGCGTCCTCTCGTGCCATGCTTGAACAAGACATCCCCTTGCCTGACGCACAACGTCTTCTCGCCATTGTCAAACCAAACGCTAGTCGGTACATTATTGTTGATGTAGTATGCGGTGAAGCTGTAGTGCAAATCCTAGCACAACTTTTTGTCGTCAATGTCGGCCCACTGGTCCTGCGGTGGCAGAGACATAACCCATAACTGAAGAGTCGGAGGGAAGCCGGGAACTTTTACGGCGAGGCATAACCGCCCGCTCATCTCGAAGGCCTTCACCAATAGATCCAAGGGATCATGTTCCAGGTTGACCCTCACAGCTGGGAGAGGGTATATGCGGTGCTTCTCGGTCGCCACGTACATATGTAGTTCCACCGCCGCCGACGAGCACCCCCCCCCCCCCCCCCCCCCCCACCGCCGCCGACGAGCACCCCCCGAACCCTCCCCCGCTCCACCGCCGCCGCCGATGATATTTTCAAATAACAAATTTGATGATATTTTTTTAAAAATTATTACTGTTTTTATAAAAAAATATTACTATTTCATATTCATATTCATTTTTAAAAGATAATAATAATAAAGTGTAGACTACAATTGTTGTTAAACAACAATTATTACTGTTTTTATAAAAAAAATTACTGTTTCATATTCATATTCATATTCATTTTTTTTAAAATAAAAAAATTCTTACTTATGGCGCAAGGGTGGCTGGTGCGCCATTGCTATCTAAAAAAAGAATACTTATGGCGCACTATCGCGCTGGTGCGCCATTGCTATGAAAAAAACATTCTAATGGCGCACCGCCTAGGGGTGCGCCATTAGTAATCTTCCCCCATCCATACACCACCGCGCCGCTCTTTCCCCCTCCCTCTCGCCAGACTACTTCGATTCATCCCTCTCCCTCCACCGCGCCGCTCCCTCCCTCATCCCTCCCTCCACCGCGCCGCCGCCGCCGCTGCCCCGACCCACTGCGCCGCAGCCGCCCATGCGCCCCCGCCGCCTCCCTCTCCCCTTCCTCCCCCTCGAGCGCCGCCTCCCCCCCGAGCCCCGCCTCCCCCCCCTGAGCCCCACCTCCCCCTCTAAACCCTAGAAACCTCGGAGCCGCCCCACGTCCACTAGGAGAGGAGGCCCCACGTCCAGCAGGAGAGGAGGCCCGCGACCTCCCCGCCGTCTAGCAGGAGAACAGGGTACGAATCCCTTTTCCGGTTGTCTCTTGCTGATTTTCTTCTTCATCTCATCCAATCTCTGACGCGTTCTCATCTATAGCTGTGTTGTGTTGTTGTGTTGTGTGAAGGAAGGACTTGGTTCAACTTGGATACAGAGAAGCTGCTGTTGTGGGTTCGACTTGTTTGGATTTGGTTCCCCTGTCACCAAGGTGACCACTTGTCTCGCCTCTCTCCCCCTCTGTACAAGTTCATGGCTGTGGAGTGCTATGGTCGATGCTTGTCTCAGTTGTATGCATTTGATTTCAGACTATATAGCTTGCATATGCAAAGTGCCTAGGGTTAAATAGGTCTGTACAGTAACACAAAGCTATGAAACCAATTGCATGCATTGAGAAATAGAGTATTAAAACAGAACTTGACGTGGTTTTTCACTTAGCTATCTGAATTGAGAAAAACATAGCTTTTGCGGTCTTTGAGGCAAAACTTGCTACTCCATATACAACTAATACTACTACTAGACAAGATACTACTCCATATACTACTAATACTACTACCGTATTTCATTTCAAAGTTCAAAATGCTGGTACTGAGATTTTCATTTCCAATGAGTGATGTTTTTCCTAGCAGTAGAAAAAACATAGCAACTTCTCTGATTTTATAAAGTTGTTCTTATATGGGTGAAACTTCACTTGTTTTTAGGTTAGTGCAGGGTGTTGCTTCTTCTGTATGGGCCAACTATGTCACAAATAAATTGTTCCTTCTTCTGTATTTGACAAGTAATGACTTGCAAAGATGACGATTATCTTGCTAGTTTGCTGGGTTTTGTCTCTGACCATTGTGTCATGATGAATTTGCAGGTACTCCGAGAGGCCCTTGAGTTTGCCGGAATGTCGATTAACTTCCGTTCCGGTACTCCATATGTCCTATTTTCAGCAAAGGTCATGCCGAAATTTTCCATGAATTTTAGCATGACTTTGCTAAAAATAGGACATACGGGGTACTTGCGACTAATGCATGGGCCGGGGTATCTTAGTACTTAGTTAAGTAGGATCAACTGCCCCGCCATTCTTGCTGCATTAAACCATAGGTGGCAATAGAGCCAAGTGATTAGGCCCAACTTAGAATTCTCCTTAGCATCGATAAACTGTAGATGATAAACCCAACATAGGTGGCAATAGAGCCAAGTGATTTGTGCCAAGTGATTAGGCCCAACCTAGGGTTCCTCGGCATCGATAAACCCTAAATGATGAAAACTTAACTTGGCTTCTATAGGGTGCCTCGGTGTCGATGAGAACCTAAATGATGTACGCTTAGGCTTTTAGGGTGCCTCAGTGTTGACAAAACCTAAATGATGAAAGCTTAGGCTTTTAGGGTGCCTCGACGTCGACAAACCCTAAATGATAAAACCTTGGCTTTTAGGGTGCCTCGCTGTCGATAATAACCTAAATGATGATAGCCTAGG